>NC_033796.1:42720596-42760729 GCF_001876935.1 Asparagus officinalis | reverse complement strand
TTTAAAATACATTTTTCGAAACCAAGAAAAAGAAAAATAAAAGTACTAAAATTCTTGGCTTAAAAATTATTTTGGCACCCAAGTATTCTTGGTGCCGGATTGTTTAGGGACATGACCCCTATCAATAAAGCTCAAAGCCTTAGGGTTATGAACCCTCTTAGGCATATATGGTGCACGAACACGGTCATAACAAAAATTACTCAAATGACCCTTCCGATTGCAATAAGTACAATGGAAAGGAAGCATTTGCTTATGTTGACCAAACGGTTGTGCACGGGAAACTTTAGAAACATTTGCAAACATGGATGATCTTTTAAAATTATTTTGCAAATGTGAAACTCTCTTTAAATCAAAACAAAATTTGGCCAAATGACCAAATCTACCACAATGATCACATCTATACACATGAGCATGCTTATGATGAGCAATGGGTGCATGTGTGTGTACATGTGATGAAGAAACTTGATGAGATGCACAAGAAGGATTAATATTCTTATGTTTTTGTGCATCATAGCAAAATTTAGCTAAATGGCCTTTACGACCACAAATGGAGCACTTGTAAACTTTGCTATACAAGTGTGCATAGTGTGTGGGTGATTTTGTAGCACTAGATTTAGCACACTTGTCCATAAGTTTCTTATGGTTATCAATGCATATTTTCAAAGTTGAATCTAAAGATGAAATGCAATTTTTCATAAGATTCAAGTCTTCATTTTTAGGCACATATGCACTTTTAGAAGTAGAACATAAGTAGTCATTTATAAAAGAAGCAGTGTTATTTTGTATGTTCTTTACTTCTAACATGGCATTATCTCTTTCATGAGTTAAACTAGCAACGTTTGAAGTTAAAGAAACATGATCCAATTTTAATTTTTCATTGTTTTCTTTAAGGATCACATTTTCATTAGAAATAGTTTCAAACTTAGATGCTAACAACTCATGATCGGATTTCAAAATTTCATGCTTGCTTTGTAAATTAATGAAATCATTTTGCAATTTGTTAAAGGCATGTAATAATTTTTCACTAGCACAAGCAAGTTCATCATTAGGTAAATCATTTATGGTTTCGAACTCGCAAACCTCACTAGGGCTATCGCCTAGTGCACGTGTGCATAATGCTCCATATGAACTTGAAGCGGGATCCTCCAAAGCTTGTCGGATCGCCTCCAAGTCTCCTTGATGTGCTTCTATAAATATCCATAAGGTGTAAGCACTATCAAAATGAACAAACTTGTTAGACATAGATGAATTAAAAGCATTTAGCAAATATTCTAACAAAATATTGTTCATTGTAAACATACGATGATCATTCTTATTCCACTTGGATTTCTCCAAAATGGGCACAATATAAGCATCATCTATAATTTCCCATAAATCAAAGTGTTTAGATTGAACAAAAAGTTTAAATCTAACACACCATTGGGCATAAGGGAAATTATTTAACCTAGGAGCAATATTAATGGCATAACCTAAACCATGCATATCCATAATATAAAAGGCAAGCAAGATACAAATAAAGCTCAAAATTAGATTAGCACAATAAGCTAACTTGGATCTTTAACTCAAGGCGATTAGACCTTAAATCAAAGAGCACCAAGCTCTGATACCAATTGTTAGACCCTAGAGGGGGGGTGATTAGGGTCTTATGCTAATCTAATCCGATTAAATGCCAATTAAAACTAATCAATAAGTTATCCTAGCAAATATGAAATACAACAATATTTGTAAGCTAGGATAAGCAATGTAAACAATGAGATATATCCTATATGATGAAATATATATGCAAGGATATATAAACTCAAGGGTAAACAATCTAAACTAGAATATAATCAACAAGCAATATACATATATATGCAAGGATATATGAACACAAGGGTAAACAATGTAAACAAGATAGTGGATGATATAGATAATGAGCTAATGACAATGGCGATATAAGATATGAACATAAATATGAATGAACGCCAAAGCACACTCAAACAAGCAATATGATCACGGAGTTCGGACCTTCCGTCCTACGTCTCCGCTCCCCACTCCCGGGGAGAAATCCACTAACACAATCCGGTTTGGAAGCCGGAACTTCTTCTACACACTCGGTTTTCTAGCTAACCGAAAACTCTACAACTCACACTCTTGCAATCACACTCTACACCCACTAAGTGTTGGACCTAGCCGTGTCTCCCTCAAGTGCTCGGTTACAACCTCTCCCTAGGCACGTCAACCGACGCCACTCCTCTTGGGACGATCCCCGACTCTCACCACACACTCCTCACTCGGTGTACAAGTGTATTACAAAGTGATTCTCACAATAAGCACAAATATGACAAATGATTGTTCTCAAAACAAGGTGAGCACTCAATTAAGCTCACTCTCAATGTCACAAACCCACAACCCTAAATTATACTATGAATGTAAATACAATAAGCTCAATAGGTTGTGTGTGAACAAAGAGTATCAATAAAACAATTAAACTCAATATATAAATCTAGCTTATGGAAATTAAGATCAAAACAATAAATAGATAGAATTGAGTTTAAGGAAAACTTCTCTATAGATCAAGAGTGAGAGAGAGATGAGTTGAATGCCCAAACACCAAAGGATGATCTCCTCGATTCTTCTCTGGATAACAAGATGGAGAGATGGAGATTGAAGCCCAAACAAGAAGATGATCTCCTCCACTTGTGAAAACTAAAACAGCTTTAAACTAAACCCTTAAACAAGCTTAAACAAGCTTAAACTCTTTTTAAAACCCTTGTTTAAAAACTTCTTTAAAACATACTTGGATAAATTAGAAGAGATCAGCAATGGGGTATTTATACCCTCTCACAACTCAGCCAAAAACCCCAAGCAAAAAGACAGAAAAAATTCGTCGGTCGACCGAAAATTTTCATCGGTCGACCGGACCGGTCGACCGACAGGCTTTCTGTCGCCCAGTGAACTTTTGACCTCAGGTTCGGTCGACCGGTGCGGTCGACCGAAATCACAGGTTCTGAAAAATTGTTTATCTGATTTTAAAACGCTGTTTAAAAATATCAAATAAATTCCAAAAAATGTAAAACTTTGGGGAATGATTGTAGACATGATAATAAACATGCTACAATGACTGGTTTCGAAAAAGGACTTCCCAAATGAAAAATATCATCATTTTACAAAATAGTCCAAAACATAAAAATATGAGATACTTGAATTTTGATGTTTTGACATAAACCAACTTTTGAAACTTTGTGAAATATTTTTAGACTTAGTAAAACATGTATAAACTAATATTCAAGTCTACAAACAGACTTGATAAAAGATATAACATGTTGTTATGAAGTCTATAAACTAGAAATGCAATATTTTCATGAAATTGCATATTCTATGCAAATATATTCAAAACACTAAATATGATTTCATTAAATATAAGCTTGTTAAAGGGGAAATCATATATAGGCATATAAACATGAAACAAAATAGTATTTTCCAATTCTATTCATTTGTTTCATAGTAAAACTTGAAAACTATCAAACCAAAACATATATGTATATATATAACTATATATATACAAAAACCAAAACGTGTATGTGTGTATATGATTGAGCTTAAAGTACTAACACACATAATATAAATTCCTAAACTAAATTACCCAAGCAATGATCTTGATCTTCAACGAAGCTCTATCTTGGTAATCTTGCGGATGAAGCTTGAACTTGGATCTTGACTTGAATGTGCATTGCTTCACTCCACTATTCTGCCAACCTCCATTAGATATGATCGTTGAAGCTCTATTCCATCCATCCTCCAACATATATTGTTTGCCTAGAATTAATATAAAACACAAACACTAGACAAACAATATTAGATGTAATTTGCCTAGAATTAATATAAAACACAAACACTAGACAAACAATATTAGATGTAAATTGTTTGTAAATCATCATCAAAACAACACTAGACAAACAATATTAGATGTAAATTGTTTGTAAATCATCATCAAAATAAGAAGGCCAACAAGAAGGGTATGACCATTCTCAGCAGATGTGGTCTGCTTGGCGGTGAGAAGATATCAAAGCTTGACTTCTGTGAGAATTGTGTCTTTGGTAAGTAGTTTAGGATGAAGTTTGGCACTACGGAGCATTGCACCAAGGGTACATTGGATTACATTCATTCGGATGATTGGGGTCCAAGCAAAGTTAAGTCTTTGAGTGGAGCTAGGTGGTTCGTGGCATTTATCGATGACTTCTCGTGGAGAGTTTGGCTGTACACCATGAAGGAGAAATATGAAGTCACTGGTTTCTTTATTAGATGGAAGACAATGGTCGAGAAGCAGACTGGTAGAGTTGCCAAGTAGATTTGGTCAGATAACGCAGGTGAGTACACCTCTGATCTGTTGAAAGACTACCGCAGGAAGCAAGGCATTGTCAGACATTTCACAGTGTGCGAACACCTCAGCATAATGGAGTAGCGGAGCTTATGAATCACACCCTACTAGAAAGAGCACAATGCATGTTTATCAAATTCTGGTTTGGACAAGTGTTTTGGGCTGAAGCAGTAAACATGACATGTTATCTCATGAATCGTTCACCAAATACATCCATTGATTTGAAGACACCTATTGAAGTATGGTCTGGTACTCCTTTTGATTACAATCATTTGAAAAATCTTTGGCTGCCCTGCTTATTTTCACATTCAGGAAGATAAGATTGATGTGAGAGTCTGAAAATGTATTTTTTGGGTTATCGAAGTGGTGTGAAGGGATACAGATTGTGATGTCTTAAGTGGAAGAAATGTGTGATCAATCGGGACATGACATTCAATGAGTCGGCCATGCTAAACTCGAAGAGTGTAGATGTGGGAGATGTCAGCTCAGTTAGAAACACCAGTTCAATGGGAATTAGGTTGGATGGAAGTAGTAAACATTTTTTGGAGGTGGAATTCACAGGTCCACCGATGTCTATTGATGATGCAACAGTAGAATTAGAGGTTCCAGATGAGGGGCCTATTCAACAACGACAACAACCATCCTTGGTAGGTGATAGAGAGAGAAGACTCAATGTGGGGAAGGCACCAGTTTGTTATGGTTTTGAGAATATGACAACCTATGCTTTATCTGTGTATGGAGATGAGCCTGTTACCTACAATGAGGCTATGAGAGGTGATCGTAGCAAGGAGCGGATGACGTCTATGAGGGAGGAGATGAGGTCCCTTTATAAAAACCATACTTGGGATTTGGTGGAAGCACCAAATGGGAAGAAGCCGATTGGGTGCAAGTGGGTCTATACGGTGAAGGATGGTTTTCCAAGCTCCGATGGAAGTACAGGTGTACGGCACAAGGAAAGATTAGTGGCAAAAGGGTATGCACAACTAGAAGGTGTTGACTATAATAAAGTTTTCTCTCCGGTCGTGAAGCATACCTCTATCCGGACCCTTTTAACAATGGTTGCGCAGTATGACATGGAGCTCGAGCAATTAGATGTCAAGACTGCATTCCTGCATGGAGATTTGGAGGATATTTATATGTCATAGCCCAGTGGATTTATAGTTTTGGTAAGGAGGATTATGTGTGCAAACTGAAAAAATCATTGTATGGATTAAAGCAATCGCCACGACAATGGTATAAAAGGTTTGAAACATTTATGATACTGCAGAAGTTTACACAGAGTGAGCTTGATCATTGTGTGTACTTCAGGCAGGTTGGTGGTTCTTTCATCTATTTGTTGTTCTATGTTGATGATATGATTATTGCTTCACATAGTATGGTGAAAGTCAACAAGGTGAAGAAGAAGTTGAGTTCCGAGTTTGAGATGAACGACTTGGGTCCTGCAAAGAAGATACTTGGGATGGAGATTGTTCGAGATAGGAAGAATGGGAGGTTGTGCCTTTCTTAAAGGCGGTATGTGGAGAAGGTGTTGGCTTGTTTTGGGATGCAAAATTCGAAGCAAGTTAGTACTCCATTTGACTCCTCACTTCAAGCTTTCAGGTCTGCAGTCTCCTACTACTGAGATGGAACGTGAGTACATGTCTCAAGTTCCGTATGCTAGTGCAGTTGGTAGCCTTATGTATGCTATGGTTTGCACTCGTCCAGATCTTGCACATGCGGTCAGCTTGGTTAGTTAGTATATGGCAAATCCGGGTAAACAACACTGGCGGGCAATCAAGTGTATTTTACGATATCTTCAAGGATCGTTGGATGTTGGTTTGGTTTATTCGAAGACTGAAGAGTCACATGTGAGAGGGTTCGTGGATTCGGACTATGCGGATGATTTGGACAGGCGTCGGTCCACCAATGGGTATTATTTTGTTCTTGTCAGTGGTCAGATCAGTTGGAGGTCTATGTTACAATTTACTGTGGCGTTGTTTACTACAGAGGCAGAGTACATGGCAGTAACAAAGGCGATTAAGGAAGCGGTGTGGATACGTGGCTTGGTTGGTGACTTGGGTATATCTCAAGAGGTTGTTGAAGTGCACTGCGATAATCAAAGTGCGATTCATCTTATGAAGAATCATGTCCATCATGCTCGCACCAAGCATATTGACTTCCGATTTTATTTTATCCGTGAGATAATTGAGAGTGGCAAGATTCGACTGACGAATATTGACACTAAAGAGAACTCAACGGACATGTTGACAAAGGTTGTTCCAACAATCAAGTTTAAGCATTGTCTCAACTTGATCGATGTTCTTCAGTGTTGAGGCCCTTCGGGGCGATTTGATGGCGATGGTTGTTGAAGAGATTCAATGTTACTTGGGTGATGAAGACTATTGGTGGCTTAACAATTTCGCCAAGGTGGAAATTTGTGAAGTTGGTTGTATTGAAAGCCACCCACCGGTGGCTCATATTGAGCGACAAATTGTCAGACCTCTTTGTCGACTACAGAGTCTGAACACACTGATGGGTCCCACATGATTTGGACGCGTTTGCCAGTCCTGTTTGGATTTGGATTGGGGAGTTGTTTGGCTAGTTGGACTCTTGTTTTGATTCAGATTGGGGAATTGTTTGGCTAGTTGGACTCGAATTTGAGGGAGGCTATAAATAAAGATTGTCTAGAGTTTCTCTATGTATCTTTGACAAGAAAAATTGATAATTATTTTAGCTTTGTAAGGGAGAGAGATTAGAGTTTCTAATCTTCTCCGTCTTCGTTGTAACCTCTTGATAAATAGTGAATTGTCGATCTCGTCGTTCTACCACATACAGAACCAAAGTGCTAATTATATAATCAAGGAGTTAATTAGAAGGGAGATGTCATAGACTCCGCAACCATTTACGTATACGTTCAAGGTTCTGTCCACGGGTTCATTCTAAATCTGAAGTTGCTTCATCCATTAAACAATGCACACCTATAATTAATTTAATGGTTTCCCGATTATTTTACAGTCAAGACAATCCTAATCCATTTGCCACTAGCAAAGAAATCAATTAGATTAGATGAAGATGAAAAAGTTTAGGTATTAATGAACCCCACGAATCATCTTAATCTCCAAGGCTTAAGGGAAGTAAGAGGAAAGGATTTATTACCCTCCCACGAGAAGAATACGCTGTCGCTTGCGAGAGAGATTTTTCGATTTTCTTTCTTTTATCTAGTATAATATAACATAATAAGTAGGCAGCTGCAGCTGTAGAGTCATGCAAGTCATGGCTATTTCTTCAGATTTTGCTGATTTCATCGTACGTACTTGCATCAAGTAAAGCCTTAAAGCATGCCACTGAAGTTGTTCATGGTCATTCGTGAAAATTACTGATAACTGATCCCTATCCCTTCATTGTAATACTAAATACAGTTTGAAACTAAATCAAACACAGTGAAGCTCTGAACTAGGCGAAAGAAAACCTATGTAACTCACAATAAATGTCTGGAACTGCAAAAGGTGTCATGGAAGTCAATAACACTGCCTATTAACACAAACTAGCACTCCTTACACAACATATCCAATACAGAACATCAAATAGATCTCTAGCTTTATATACATTAAACTACACGTCCTGATCTCCACATAATTAGTAAGGTAAACACAAAGAAGCAAATATTTTAGCTGAGGTATTTACAGAGAACAACACATGATCAATAAACTTCAAAGGTCATCCTCATCATACAGCAGGCACGTAGCTGTCATCGTACATAAGCTCTTCCAGCCCGGTCATGAGATCCGTGTCTTCGGCCTCCTCCACATCATGCATAACTCCTTCCTGTACCAATGTTCAGTAAAAACTTTTAACCAATCTTTGCATATAAGCAGAAACAATCAAAAAGCACCAACGAGCCTATCCGAAGATTATTATTAAATAAAACAAGAAAATATAGTGCCGGCTATCACTGTTGATCCACGAAGCTATGCTCATGCTTAGGAGTATATTAGTGTCTTTAACATGTCCAGTTATTGTCCCTTTCGTACCAGCTTGACCATCTTGTTACCTACTATAAAAAATTTCAGAAATGTTCCTTAGCTATAGAGTCCATATCAAAACTTGTTACGTTCATATGATGTTGCAAGAGATCGATATTCACAAACAAGGGATGATTGCATTTGCAAAACATGGGACACTAGACATCCTCATTTGATTAATTTGGTCGTTCACTTGGACTTTACCGTCTCGAATATGTCAAATGTTAAGCGTCAATAAGGACACACAGATAAATTGAAACAGTTAAAACATGATCTGATTCCACTGCAAATTGTAGGTTAGGAACCAAAACTTATAATGCCGTAGATCATGCATCAAGTATGGATCTAATAGATAGGTAGAATCACTCTGCGTGGATTTTGAAAGATCCAAATGTTGGCCCAATAGCTCACAAATGATTTGCAGTACATAAAAGAACTCATCTTTATATAGTAAATGTTCCTGTGGAGGATATATCCTTTTCTCCTATATCCTTGGCCATTCTACATATTAGTTGAGCAATGTTTACTTGTTTGTTATGTACATAGGTTGCATCGGGGTCCAGAATCCAGAGTAACTGAATCCAGGTTTGAATCCCCTAGATATGTATCCACTAGGTTCCAACACAATGGCTGGTTATCACAATGAGTCACTAAACATATTTTTAAACTTAGGCCACACTTAACCGGACAACCTTACAGCAATTCAACCTTTCATCAACTCACCAAATTACCATACCAGTCCTTGCTAATTAGTTGGGTTAGCAGCTAGCAACATATTTTCTTATTCATCAAAAGTCCAATGGCAACGTTGTATCTCAGTATAACCACTACCCATTCTGCAAAACTGGTGAACCTTAAGACAGATTAGTTCTAGGAGATTCTCTGTTCATTGTACTACCAACCAAGGTTTTAAATATCGGTTATCAGGGATTTATCGGACGGTCAAAATCCTTATCGGATAGCGGAAATCGGGGATATATCGGGGATAAGTAGTATTTATCGGAGTGATATATTGGATGATGTGTATATATAATATAACAATTAAAAAATGTAACCTAATCATGCTTAATGAAATATAAACATACCAAAATGTAAATCATCATGTTTAGAATCACTAACAAATTGTAAAAAACGAAAGTTGCATTATAGCCTTGAAAAAATATAATGTTAGTCAAAATGGACTGATAATCCCGATAATCCCGATAAAAAAGTCTTACTTATCGGCCGATAAGTGCCGATAACGCCGATAAATCGCCGATAAACCTACAAAAACGATAACCGATTAAAATCCAATTTATCCTAGCGGAGAGCTCCCAAATCCGATAACTTGGCCGATAATATCGATTATCGACCGATATTAAAAACAGTGCTACCAACCAAATGTCAACCTTCACTGAACATCCTAAAAGTTGGCACATGATGCACCTAAAAGCCCAACAGACAAGCAGTATGCAACAATTAACTAATTTTTCAGTTCAAAGAAATAATCAGTACTGTAAAAATTTAAAGACCCAATCCTAATAATTAAAACTCAAGGTATTTGTAAAGAAAAGGAGACTACCTTGGGTTCCTCTAGTTTGGTGACAACAGTCTGAAGCCTTCTATACTGATCTCTTGCTTCTGGATACTGAACCATGGATTTCACCCTTGCAAGTGCTTTCTCCAGCCGGGCCTCGGTCTGTTTTCTGCCTTCTTTCAAGAAATCATAGTCATCCTCTTTTGAAGGTTTATTCTGCACGCTAGGACCCTCAATCAACCCTTCTGACCGGAAACCACGCAACCCACTTCCTTTCCTCCTCCAGCGCAGTATAGCTTTCTCCACGACTAATACAGTCCAAACAATTTTTTTGTAATGTTTCCTCACTTGGTGACCTCGTACATGTGCCTTGTTGGGAATTGAAAATATTTAAGAGTTTAGAGGGGAGAAAAGAACTACACGTCCTTAAGGAGTAAAGAGCAATAAATAAATACATCTGACATGAACCTAAGAATGGAACAAGTATATAAATGGATAGGTCAAATAACAGAATCCTTAATTTCAATAGCCAAAGGAAATATATCAATTACTTGAAGCTTCTCAACCACTACCTTTAACTGGCCACAGCATTATCAAGATTTAATCTATGAAAGGCATAATATAGTCTTTTTAAACTAATCAGCTATAATAATATGTAAACTTGCCGAAGTCTGTCTAAAAGAGAAATGCTGCATAGTGCAGCACAAGTCTGTCTAAAAAAGAAATGCTGCAGTGTGTGTGAAATGTAGCACGCATGCACACACGCGCACGCACAGATGCACACACACACAGCTATCCCGTAAGCTAGATATATGACTCTGGAAACAGTCATATAGCTAATAATTCATAATGATAATCTTCAAAAGCTACAATGGAAGGATAAATAGGACTTTTGCCTTTAAATAGAATGTTTGAAAATTTTGTCTTATCATCGTATCACGCATTCATATATTAAGACAGTACATGGAAAGCTTTTACGCAAATTTGGCAGGCTAATATGAAGATATGTCAATAACAACACACCTGAATTTTAACTATCCTTTGCCGAATAATCAAGAACTCCTTTCTCCCTTTCCATCCACGGAATTTGTTCTGTATTCGAACTGCAGCAGAATGTACAGGCAAATCATGTTGCCCAGATTTAGCTGCCTTGACTGAAAGGAGCGAAAGGGCTCGCTCATCTGATAATCCACATTTGTCATCGCCATACTCAACGAGTTTCTTTCTGTGGAATGATTGCACTCTGAAAACTTGATGTATGCGAGCTGCAGCTTGAGTAGCATTTCGAACAGCACTCAGGGAGTCCTTCAATGAAAGATCCCCATCAAAAGGAGGCTGAATGGCAGCTTGTGCCGCACTGTCTCCCGTGCCTGTAACACCAGAAACTTCAGCCAAATCACCACCTTTTGAATCCTTCAGAGTGAGCGCAACCAGATGACTGGTCAGAGAACATTCTGCCAGAAAACCAGCAATTCCTTTGTGCCCACTGGAAGAGGCTAAATCAGCTGGTGTGCTTCCAGATGGAAATTCAGGAGATGGATCTGTTAATGCTCCAGTAGCAGCACCCAGCCCAATGAGGGTAGCAATCATTTGCTCTCTGAAAATATATAGACAATCAGGGAAATCCAATGGTAGATAGCAGTGAAGATAGACAAGATATAGATGAGAAATACCTGCCATAAAATGCAGCCCAATGAAGGGCAGTCCAGCCATGCACATCTCGAAAGTTGACACTAACACCAGCAGTTATTGTAGGTGTAATGGCCCAATCATACCCGAGGGCAGCTGCCAAATGAAGAACACCCTGCCCCTCATTGTCTAAGACACTGGGACCTTTACCATCTTCAGCTACTTTGTAAAGAAGCCATATATGCAGCTTATCTTTCAAACGCTTCTCAAGAAACCAGTCACGAGTACTATCAGAGGGAACTTCGCTTTCATGCCGTGGAATCAGCATATTGAACCATTCATCATCAACTTCTATCATCAGCGAATTTATTTCACTAATCAAATGTTGTTTTTCACTCATAAGTCTAGAGACAGGTTTAGGTTGCTCAGTGCTCAAAGATATTAACTTTTCAAGACGTTTGTAAAGATCCAATTCATTTACCATGCTGCCATAGAAATTTGAAGTATGCATTTGTCTAGTACTTTTCTCTCGATATTCAAACTCTCTCACTTCGCTACAAGCTAATCTATTGGAGCATGTAATGTAGAAAGGGACCCTTCCAGCTTTATGCGGTGGGGCATGGCAGGCACAGAGTTCCAGTGCACTACAATATCAGACAGGGAACTTTCAATTTCCGCCAAACATACATGACCAGTTACATTTTTCTACATACTCTTTATTTCTCAAGAATGTTCCAGAAATTAGAACCTGCCAAATGACCAGCTTCGAATCAAGACTGCACTGATTCTCTATGGCATAATTTGCAACAATATTATAACATCATCATTGTGGAGGCACCCTTTGGACTTTAATAGCCAAATTAAAAAACACAAGTTTAAAATTTAAAAGCTCACATACCTTCGTCTCCAGGCCAGTGTAGGCCCAGCTCGGAGAAAAGTCAACTATACTGAAAAGCTGCTCCTGGGAAATTGAGGGGCTAACCAAATATGAGTCTAGCTGCTCTTGGTTGGACATGCCAGGAACATCACCAACACTTTCACTCTCAATGGTGTTCCAATATGCACCAGAAGTTGATTGTAGTTGTGAGTCATCTACTTCACCAAGTTCACTGCTCATCCACCGGGAGAAACTATCATTCTTTTTCAAGCCTTCTCCTGGATGAGAGAGGTCCAAGGATAGCTGTTTAAGAAGGGATGCATAGGTGCGGTTTCCCTCAACAGATAACTCATTTTCCACATCCAGATTTGACATAACAGGAGAACCAACTTCAGCATTATCAAGCTGCAAATAAGAATACTTCTCCATGAGACTACTGGCCCTATATTGAAGTAGATTAGCTAAATATGCATTAATGCTCAAGGCATTCTCTAGAATAAATTGACAAATCAAAGTCCGAAAGAATATAGATACTACTCATGAAAGTATTTTAATCCTTGCAAGAACTTGTCCCTATAATTATGATTTACAATTATTAAAAATATATATATAATTACTGTGTACAAGACAACTATATTGTCAGATGCAGAAGCTAAAACAAATCTATAGACGTCCCAAGCTCCAAGTAGAAACCAAGTTTCTGGTATATTTTTTCAAGGTCATCAATGTTCTCTTACTTTGAAACCAGTTGCCTACTATGTCAATCTGCAAAAGCAGGCAGAAGTTAAAATATGAACACACGACAACACAAGATCTTCAACTTCTGTAAGCGAAAGATAAAGAGTAGACAGAACAAATATCTACGTGATACAGAAAAAACCAGCAGAGGCTCTGATACCATTTTAATGCAAATAGTGTAATTAGAACATGACCAATAATGTTCAAAAAAATATTATAAGCCAATGATAAGCAATCGTTGAACTTGCATTGACAGTGGCAGGCTCTGATGACCTTCATATAGGGTTGTTAACGGAGCGGATATGGTTCGGATATGGCACTTACCATATTCACATCCGCTTTCTATAAACAACGGATACGGATACAGATTATCTTCGGTAAGAAAAAACCTTAACCATATCCGCACTTATCGAAAACAGATACGGTTCGGATATTAGAGAATCGAATCGGATACGATCACAGATATGAAACGAATATTTGACAAATGGATATGAATCGGTTTTTGTACAAATGAGTTCAGCATATATCAACATCAAATGATAAAAATATAATAAAATAATCGCATATATATATAATATCATCAATTGTACCTAGAAATGCTATAAAGTATCTAAGCAGTTGATATAACCAACAAAGCAAAGCATTAAAAGAGCAATCTAGATATGTAATATCATCATTTCAAAACAACTTAATTCACATATAACAGAGAGACCTCCTTGGTGGGAGCGAGAGGGAAGGTCGAGCGAGAAGGGAGGAGTGGAAACAGAGAGGAGGAGGGTACCGGAGATGGAGGGCAGGAATCGGCATCTCGGTGGAGTGGATGTCGGAGTGGGGAATGACATCAAAGGTTGAGGGAGGGAGTGATAGCGGAGGTTGAAAAGTTGGGAATTGAGGAATAGAGTCGGTAAAATTAGGGTTTTTTTCCCAGATATTTGGGTTTTGGGTTGGTTATCGGTTACGGGTTTGGATATATAAATGGATCTCAATCTTTATGTTAATTGAATTGTGGATATCTGTATCCAAATCCGCAACCGAATCCTACACTCATGTCCGTATCCGAATCCGTATCTTAAAAAAATCCAAAACCGGATCCGTATCCGAAACCGTATCCACCCGGTTTTAAAAATAGCTTACTATATCCGCATCCATTCGGATACGGATGTGGATCGGTCCGGATAAAACCGAACCGTTTGGCACCCCTACCTTCATACCATTAACTGACAAAATAAAGGTTATCTTCCCAGCCTAGCTGTTCCTATTCTATTTAATTTTTTTACAGTTAAGCCTAAACTGTGATCCAATATCTGTTAACTGCACCTGTTCATCTTTTTTCTTTTCATGTTTTTGCAATAACTATATGAGTATCTGTTTGGAGTTTAGGATGAGACTAACCAAATTTATAAGGAATGAATTTTTTAGGCTGTCTCAATGGGATAATACTTACGGATAAATATGGAAGAGTGAAAATGGAAAAGAGAATATCCAGTGGGTGGAGGTGCAAAGTAGGCAGGAACTTGTGAGGGTGCTGTATTCCACTATTAAACTCTCTGATCAATGATTTTATGTTGAATCCATCATTCTCTGAAGAGGACAGGAATAGAACTGATTAAAGGCCCTGCATTTCCACTATTTTTTTTTCTTTTTCCAGGTTCCAATCAATATACCATGACTGAAAGGAAAGGTAAAGGACTAAAGAAGTCGCTGAAGGATAAGGCTGATGAAACTAAACGAAAAAGGTAAAACAAAAATGTTAAGAGTAGAAATAACCATAAGCTGGATTTATACTTTAAATTTTAAAGGGAAAATTACTTGGTATACACCATTAAGGGAGGATTTGAAAACTAATAGACAATTTAGGGGATGTGCATACTGTAGAATTTTGGTGGATTCAGATAACATTCATAATAAAATAATATCTTTAATCTGTTTATTTTTTTAAAAAATCTTCAGTCTATGTAAGAATTCATAAAAGTGCACCATTCAGAGACTAAAGTCAGACGATATCAGATTCTCTAATCCAAATTCCATACATCAGACCTGACTACAAGAAACCTAACCCAGATCTGTTGGAGGCAAAGAATTCCATATGTTGGAATTTCGTCTTGATTACCCTTCAGATTCTTGACCAAAATCTCCAAACAGACGTCTAAGCTGATGTATCCTGTTCGAATTTGACTGTTGAAAGGTTCGTTTTCTGTGGTTCTTTTTTCAAATTAACTCTGGCAGATTTAGGATTTCTACTTCCCCGTAGAATTCTGTAAATATCCGCGAGTTGAGGATCTCTTCCTATTGTAAATCTCTCCTATCTTCTCTCTGTTCTCTGTTTTTGAAATACTAAAAGATCAGCTGTTGTTGTTTGAGGATGTAGAACTTACTCTGAACCTCACTAAACTTGTGTCCATTTTTGTTCTGTGTTCTGCTCACGATGACTGCCTATCTGTAAAAAATGATATAAACTAAAGTACACTTCAATATAGGCATAGAAAGAATTAATAATTTAGTAACACATTATACATCCTTTTGCAAATTCAAAAGAAAATGCTCACATTTAATTATAGTGACATTACACAAGAAAATCACTCATGCTTCTAAATAAGCGATTCTACATAAACAAAAATCACTTTCAATTAATGTATAACAACATTTGGCCCATTAAATTGGCACCATAAATTTATAACCATTGCTCTGAACCCAAAAAAAATTTGCAGTGGCGCAGTCCCAGAATGGTCTACAAATTTTACTAGACTAATGGACACGAACATATTGTTCATCAAACAGACGAAAGAACTCATCAACAAATTATTTAGTTGTCAAAAAGAAGTCGTAACAATATATGATTTTTTTTATTTTCGGATTTATATTTACTTATTCAATTGTTAGCAGGTGGACGAAAGATGAACAAACTTCTTTTGGTTAGGTAAATTAATCATATATAAAGGAAGGCGCTAGCCTCCAAATCCTTTGAGGCAAGGATAGAGTTTAAATAAAGAGTAAGATGATATGATTTTCTATAGGAAATCATGTTCATTTCCGAGCAAAAAATAAGTCAAATAGCCAAAATAAATCACATTCTGATGTAGCATCAACACATCAAGGTTTAGGAGTTACGTCAGATAAACCCACTGGACCTTACATCTGCAGCTATTAACGATAGATCCTTTTTCTTCATTTTTTCACTTGATTCGCTCAATTTAAACACCAAGTCACCAAATATGGAGGCAACTAGAACTAATGCTATTTATTTATACCAAATAGTAATACTATTATTCATCAAATATTAATATCTATGTTTTACTCACTACTCAAGCCAAGAAATCTCACCAAACTAACAACACTATATAGTTACCGTATCCATCCTTTCACTCTCATCTTCGTAACCTCCAGGTTTGTTCACAAGTTCGTCAATAGATTGATAAATTTAGTACTTACAATACATAGACCAGAGCAGGATTTCTTATTTTCTGGTTGCTAAATAAGACTAAAATATAGAAACAGAGCAGGAATTCTTATTTTCTGGTTACTAAATAAGACCAAATCTAGTGAATATCTTAGTTTACATCTTAACCATTAAATTCGTGGAGAATTCTCTGCATATCCTTTAATATACAGTGAGAATATGGACTAGAAAGAAGTTTAATCAAACTAACTCAGTATCTACTAACAAAAAAGAAACTGTATTATTAAATAAGACCTCTACATAAATATGGCTTCTCACAAGCATAACTCTATCATCAGATTAAAATATAAGTGTGTGGGGAATAAGCCAACTGAGAGTCTGAGATATCAAAATGAGGGATAAAGGGAATAACTGAACATTACATGATGAATATATATGCATAAATGAATAGCGGAAGTCAAACTTCCCAACTTTCTACAAAAGAAAGAATACTTGCTAAGACTTCTTATCCCAAGGCTTTTTAATGCATGGTCATCAACACCCATAAAGCTTTGTGAAGCTATATTTTCTCGAAGTAGTATAGTCCTTACCTGCCAAACTGGGTTGCCTTGAGCACTTGCTATATTCCCTTGGTTCAAACCCACGTCATTTGGGAAATATTCTCCAAGCATCAAAGAGAATTGCTGTGGATTAACCAAATTGGCACTTTCTCCTGAAGCAACTGTTGGATCAAATAGTGCACTCTGAAACTCTGGTGTACAATGTTCTAGGACCTCTTCCCATGAAGTTAACCCTAACTTTGATTTAGAACCAGACCATGTGAGCTCAGGACCAGCTCCATCAAAAACTCTAGTCGCACCCTCTTGAGAAACTGAATACAAATTGGATGCAGGTACTGCAGCTCGTAGGCTTTGATGATCACCTGGGTACAAATAAAGAATCTCAATTCGGATAGCCATTAAATCAAGATAAAATGAACTTTAATAAACAAAAATGTACTCCTCACCTTGGTCATTTAGCAAGGAAACTGGAGCATAAGAGTTCAACACGTGGATATCTTTCATGGGTCCATCTCCATACTGTTGCATCTCAACGAGAGAGTTGTATCTGGAGTTTGCTTGATAATTATCTGCTGCATCGAATTTCGCTTTAGATACACTGGAAGGTTGCATAATTGAAATATGAATCAGTGAAACTATCGCTGTAACATGATTTGTAGCAGATTAGATGAAAGGATAGCAAGTTAGCAACCGCACCAGATTCTGAGTCTTCATATTCCGATGTCTGTGTGCTAATTGGGCTTCCTGCATCTGTAACCTGTGAAGGAAGCTGGCTTTGATTTGTAAAAGAACTCGAACCAGCAGGACTGTCCATTTGTGCAACTTGTGCATTTTCTTCAGCATCTCTTGTTCTAGTATAGCTTGCTTTACTATTCTGAAACAATTTTTTAAATTGTCAAAATGTGTAGAGATTTATACATGATTAAATAGTATATAGCACAGGGTCTTACAACAAAAAGCTGGAATCAAGATAAAAATAGAAGTTCTTAGCTGAAAATTATATTAAATGCATTAGCTGTAGTCAACTAGTGATTTCATGTTTCAACACACGCAACATTAAATTACTACCAAGCTTCCGGGGGAGTGGCTTATTGTCTTGGAAACATTTGCAACATACAATTGGTTAGTCAATGGTTGGTCTCCTTTTTTAGGATATTACAACCATATCACAATAGCTCTTATAATTGAATCAGATAAGCGGCCAAAATAATTGGTAAAAAAGATCTGCAACCACAATTGAAGCCAAATAAAATAACATAATTATTACTTGATGAAAGTAAATAAAGTGCATGTTTGACAAATGGTAAAACTGGCTTATAAGCCACAAAGCCACTTTGAGATGTTTGGCAAGTGGCTTATTTTGACTTATAATCCACCAAAAAATAAACTAGGGTACTCTAGCTTATTTTCTGGTCAATAATAAGCTATAAGGTTTCACCAAGTAAAACATATTTATAACCCTCATGATTTCAAAAAATCCAATGTCTCATTCAATGACTTGCCACCAACACCATGTCTTTTTCGGTGATTTTTACAACAATGATGGATTATTATCCATTCATTTACCTAACACTCTACTATTGAAATAATCCACAATTTACCAAACATTCCAGCTTATAACCCACCTAGATATACGATAGGACTCACTGCTGCAAATCGTACTAATTTGATATTCAAGGTATACAAAAATAAACTGGTAAACAGAAGTATCATCTGCAAGTTATTCCAACTTTTTGAGCAATTAAGGCATATATGGACATCTGTTTCAATCAAAATTACTTTATTTACAAATAAGGCCTCAGGATTCTAGATCTGAATCACTTACATATATTTATTTCATCAACAAATTATGTAAAAAAGCATTAGTACAAAAAAGCATCAGTTTTCCGAACAAATAACAGTTAACTGAATATTGCATCCTTCTACTATGGCAGTGCAAGTGAAGCTGTAATTCACAAGATGTGAATAATGTGTTAACAAGCCAATTCTCCACTGTGCAAATGCACGATATATGAAACCATAGATCCTTAAGGCACACACAAAGGTAGAAGAAAGTGGAGGAAGGAATGAAATCAAGTAAGCCATTATAAATTATGTATGAGTATACACATAGAATGAATGAAGAAAATAGTTAAAATGCCTAGTTTCTACTAATCAGTCTTGCACTCTTATGTAAAATGAAATAGTAGAAGAAGCAATAACGAGTAAAAGAAGAAAAAAATGATAAATCAGTACAAGTAGCTAATAATCTCAAAATTAAAAAAATAAGCAAGTCAAGGTAAGTGAATGGCTACAACCTTAACCTCTCGATAGTGAACAAGAACAATATGCATGAAGTCCCTGCATTAACAGAAGAATCAACACAAAACAATAAAATATCAGAGTCAAATTTTGACCATGCGAAAAAGTTAACTTGTTTCCAATCTTTTTAATTTGCCACCAATATATAATGTCAAAGTCAAAATTGTGGGAATACATCTCCAACTAATACTATGAACTTGTTTCAATCTTTTTAGTTTTCCACCAGAATAAATTGCAAGATCAAAAAGTGAAAAAGTTAACTTCCCTTATTGCTACTTGTGCTACTACTGTCTTCTTCATAGTAACATCATTGTCAACCTGATCGGCAGGAAGGTAAACAATGTTTTCCATGCAAGAGTCGAAGGAGAGCAAGCCATTTACATGGAGAGCTAGCCATTTACATGTTGCAAGAGTTTGACTACACACACACACACACACACACACACGCACACACATACATACATACATACATCTATATACATATACATACATATGTGTATATATACATACACACATACACATATATATACATACGTGCATATGTACATACACAAACATATATACACACGTGTATATATACATATACATACATGTATACATATACATATATATACATACATTATATATAGACATATATATACATACGTATGTATACACAAACATATATACATACATATGGAATAGTCTAATTCATGAAGCAAGAGACGCTTCTTTAGATTGAATCTAAGGTGTCACCTTATGAAAAATTTTCCATATATATATATATATATATATATATATATATAGAGCAAAATGGGTCTATGCTTGGCTACCAAGCACAAAAAATTGCTGCTTGTAGTGATGGCATAATTCCCTCACTCATCAAATGTGCCATATCCCATGTTACTCTTCAATTCATATGAATGCTGGGTGCCCCCATCTTGAATGAGTGGTGGGAATGTGCCACCTCACTTTACCAGCACAAAATTGTGCTTCCGGTACCAAGCATACCATATTTCTTCATATGTGAGAAAAATGGCGCTATGCTTGGTACCAAGCCCACAAAAAAATTGTGCTTGGTAGTGAGCCGTGCCATAATTCCCGCACTCATCAAATGGTTTTCATATCCCCATGTACTCTTCAATTCATAAGAGAATGTGGTCCCCCCACTGACATGCAATGATCGAGGGAGAATGCTCGCCACCTCACTACCCAAGCACAAAAATTTGGTGCCTGGGCTACCAAGCATACCACTATTTCTCTCTCTCTCTCTCTCCTCTCTCTCTCTCTCTCTATATATATATATATATATATATATAGATATATATATATACATATGTATATATATATATATACATATGTATATATATATATATATATATACATATGTATATATACAATCACGAGCAGATCTAAGGGGAGAATCAATCAGCGCATGCACTGTGTGTGTGTTTCACAAGTGGATCTAAGGTGAGAATCAATTAGCGCATGCACTTACACTCTGTGAATCAAGCATAAGATGCTTTCAATCAGCACAAATATAAAAGTTCACTATTTTGAATCACTACATATTAAAGCTCTCCATAAAACAGAAGCCTGCATCACTAAATTCAAATTAAGGATGATCATGAGAAGGGGGTTGAACAATAGAATAAAAAGTAAGTGGTCATCAATGTTAGTTATCAGTATCAAAATTTTGACAAAGATGCAAGATATCATAAACTAACTGATACAGTTAATGCTAAAATATATTTCAACATCTCACTAGTGCTTGCATTTGCACCACAAATAGAATGCAATGGCCATAATAAACGAACTATTATAGTTAAAACAAATTAAATAAATATATGTCAACTTCTGCAGAGCATGTGCACCCACAAACACACATGCACAGTGGCAACAATAAATGACGACACTCAAGAGGGATGTACAATTATAAAGGATATATATCATGCTACCTAACAGCGTAATGAAACATAAGTGTATGTTCATGCAGAAATAGAGACGGTAAGACATTAACCGAAAAATAGATTGCTTTCATACTCTTCCAACATCCAGTAGCTACGCCTCTGGAAGTTTTCGTTCTCTTCTCCATGAGCATAATAACAATGAAGCACGTCGATACTTCCAGACTGAAAGTTTCAAGGAAATTGAGCTTCAGCAATTTAACAGTTCTTAAAATTCATCATCATGATAAGCAAATAAACTCAGAGATGTTAAGCTTCAAGACAGATGCATACAAGGTATAATTTATGCTTGCATTGTTTCATTGTAAAACAAAAAACCAAAAGGAATTACTTGCATAGATTGAAGCACTAGAGCTTCATCAAATTGGAAGCAACTATTTCAATTGTGTTCTAGTGCACTATAGGCTATAGCTAACAAGAAGACAACGATATTTCCTTGTTAGGAGCCTCACTGATTATCCGCTGGAACCTCAACTAGATGCACAGCCTTCCACATGCATCTCTACCAAAATATTAATAAGGATTAAACAAAATCATTTGAACCATATACCTAGAGATCACATTAAGGCATATCCAAAGCTAAGATCCAAAATGTTAAACAAGTAACGGAGTTGTCACGCACAAAAGAAAATGTTATTTATGAACCGAAGGACCAGATAAAGGTAGAAAGAGGCTAATGCACATAACAAAATATGACAATTGGAGAGCTAGAGCAAATTCTGATTGTACACTATGGTACACAGCATGAAGGAGATTAGCTTAAATTATATGTCCTGACCAGAAACAATAATGCATTTAACTCGACTAAGTAAATATGCATAAATTATATCTCATGGCTAGAAACAATAATGCACAAATTTTATATTTGAATTAGTATCTTTTGGTCATCACAACACCAAGTCTTCCTTTAATTTTTAGGTCCATGTTCTTTGGCGATCCAGATTGGCAATGCACAAAGAACCCAATCTGAGCTGACACAAAATTTGAAGGGGGTGGTACAGATCAGGTAGAACGGGTTCCACTCAACTGTGATATATATTCAAGATGGAAGAATTATTATTAAATCTACTTGCAAAAGAATATTAATAGCTAGGCATGACAATCCAAACTACCAACCTGAAGCCTCCTTTGCCCATCTGCACATGCACAAGTGCAAAGAGGAGCTGTAATCTGATTTAAAATTGTAACAGGTCCAATCACAAGGAATATACTAATTGCAGTTGTATTATTGGATGAATCTCAATCACAATGCTTTAAGTACTAGTTGTGTAGGTCTGATCCCCATCAGGCTCAAGCTGGTTAAATGTTTTACACATGTCCCCCACCCCCCCAAAAAAATTTTAAACTTTTTTTCCACATTAGATATTGAACAAAAACCTTGAAGTGCACAACATCTGATATGTGGATCAAAGTTTATGACTATATTGGGTTGAATCCAGACATGTTTTAGGTCAGGAAAATTTCTGGCGAGAATTCAAAGATGTTAAAAATACAATATCGACATCTTAGTGGAGATGATGCAGGAGTACGTGAGGATAGAAACTACCGAAACTTATAGATGTGCGTGTAAAATTAGACAACAGACGCATGTTATCATTTACTTTAAATAGATATGCATATGCAGCCTTCATATTGTTTGTTGTAGCTGCACACAAGCTTACATAACATAAGACCGCTAGGGTCTCATCTCTCCAAGTTTAGATACAAGTTTAAATATAATGTCCACATGAGAATTTGTTATAACCAAGTGAGATTTAAGGCAACAATATAACAACAACAAATTAAAAGGTCCATTAAATAGCAATGCACCAAAATATGCATTAAATGTTCTCCACTTACTTTTAACCTTTCATGAGCTTCTTTTACAGTCTTCCCATCTTTTTTCTTCCTCCAATTATGACCATCCTTCCGGAAGTATCTCAGAACCTTCCGATCAAAGAGAAAAAGTGAACCACCTATGGGGGAAAAGGATGCAAATAAGAACCAGATTGCAACTGGAAATCCAACAGAATTAAGTTACAAAAGATTTTCCATATAAGAAATGACTTTAAAGGATGAAAATAAATCCTGGTGAAGAATAATCACATTTCTCTTGTATTACTGACAATACACTAGCTATACCCTAAAGGAGAACCATTAAGTTCATCAGATATCAATTTATTTAATCTCCTATTGATAGTGAAAAGATTCTTAACAGTTTGTAAAAATTCATGGTCGAAATGAAAAGCTTGTGATTTACTTAATCTCCTATTTCATAGTGAAAATTTTTTGAAGTCTGTAAAAAGCATAGTTAAACTGAGGAGCAATCTACTAAGAATATTTGCATCTTACTATATCATCAGGATATCCTGTTTGCAGTTTGCAAAATCACAAGAGAAATACATACTCGAAAAACATGCACTAATTAATCTAGATGCCATTGACCTGGGGTTTGAATGACTACAAAAAGAAATAGTTGAGCATATTGGAAAAGATGTTCTCAAGCTCATAAATTAAAATGTTAGCACAACAGCACAAGTAATAAAAGAGAGAGGACAGTGAAGTAGAATGACATTTTTTGTCGAACTATGTTTTAAAAAAATGATATATTTGCTAAAAGAAACATCCTAGACGAAAAATAAGGAGGAAAGAAATTGACATATGGGCCCTTCATATGACTGCAGAAACATAGTTGTAACTAGAGCTACGAGGTCCAGTTAATTGCAAATCTCCCTATTTAAAATTATAAAATAAGATGTACAGTTTGTAGCTGATCACTTATAGAGGTCGAAATCTACAAAACAAACTTGCTGTGTGGATACATGGTGGACTCTGTTTTAAGCGTGCATAAAGTACCTTCAGAGATTTTTGTTAGTTTTAAATAAAGCTTAGCAATATTTTTGATAGGACTGGAAGAATCCTAGTTAAGGTAGAATTATTTGGTTTTATTTGGAGACTTATAGATTGGTTTCTATCATATCAGTTTAATTAGGATTACAAATCCCAGTTTTATTTCAATTTGGATTCTTTGCTATATAAATATGCATTGTACCACTTTCTCCTTAGTTGATTAGTGGCAGATCTGATAAGTCTGTGAAGGTTTTACATGCATCGACCTGTATGATCCGCACATAGATTCAAAAACCCTAACTTTCTTCTTCTCAGCAATTGCTACCTCCAATTGCCACTTTTCTATATCCAAAAGCTCTACCCAAATTCCTACTGTCAACCTTCAAGCTTTCATACCAAACCCTAGCCATCTTGTTCAGCCCAAACCCTGACTTTAATAACATCAGAGACCTATGGTTGCCAGTTTCCCAGTAATGAGCTTTCAATAAACAATCAGAATTTAAACTTAAAGCTTATTGTCTGCATTAGTAAAGAACCATATAACCTCGAAAGCCATAGCTGAGCATAATCACAAGAGGTTTGCATCCTTCTTGAAACGTATTTACTGTGGATTCTTGGTTATATCCTGTGAAAGTTGTAACAAATAAAATCATGTGCTAAAACTTCAACACATTTAAGCTTACGTCTTTCCTGGCTTTCACCCTTCCAATAAACAGGCCAATAGAGAAGCTTCTCCATTCTTGTTAGCAGACTCTCTCAGATGATCAAACAGTGCCTCGTAATTAACTGGTGGAACTACTAAAATGCTCATCGCAAAAATACATTTTGATGTTTGATCACAACTTTGATGGCCACCAGCCAAATGAATGAATAGAAACTATAACTCAGCCAAGGCTATTGATAAGGTTGCTTACAATCTCTATTTATTTAATATCCAGTTAGATGTTTCTTCATCAATAGACAAAATAAAATAGGGGCTTTAGGATATAGGTACATCGCAATATTATTTTGAAATTAGTCCCTAATGAGTCCATATTCAAAAATTAGATGCCCATAATGTGGGGTCCACTAGTTAAGAGAGCCTCTGTTATGAAAGCTCTTACAACTCAACCAAAATAAGAATCAACTACAAATCTGAAGTTGCTCTATCACACTGAATTTGTACAACATTTCTCTCTCAGCTTGTCACTTCTCCACTCTCTTTCTCATCCCACAAAAATGAATATAGAAGGGAGAAAGAACAAAACAGACAACGTCATCCATGACTAGCATCAAAGCTTCCACGATTTGCAATCTTTATTTCCTTCTTGGGTTTATTTTTGAGTAAAATTTTGAGAGTAAGAAAGACCAAGAGATGGATGGAGAAAACATCAATGTTGTAGAAAGTGGCCTAGGCGGACGTCGTCCGACGTCCGCCTAGGCATATGCGGAGACAAAAACGCCTAGTTTTGGCACATGCGGCCATGCTAGGCGGCCAGAATGCCTAGGTGGTGGTGGAGGTGGCGGGGCCTAGCTTTTGAAAAAAAATAAAAAAATAAAAAAATAAAAACAGCCCTGCCCATTCAATTCGTTATCTGCATTGTGAAAAAAAATTTAAAAAATCTTATCCACAAACCCAAACCCGACCCACTAACATACTAAAACCCAATCATGCCCTACCTCTCTTCAGCTCTTTCCTAATTTTTGTCCCAAAAACCCAAAATCAAGATAAAGAGCTGCTATTCATGTCATCGCATCTTCTTCATCATCGCGTCTTTTTCGCCACGCCTTCGCCGCCTCAGGCGACGTCGTGCATCCTAGCATCAACCTTGCCATCGCCACCTTATTCTCGAGATCACTTCGCTGTCGCCGCCTCATCCTCGAGATCACTCCGTTGCCGCCACCGCCACCTCAGCCTCGTCACCTCCTCTTCTTTGCCTCCTCCTCAAAACCAATGCGCCTCTTCTAGATCATTGTGCCTCTTCGAAGAACCTCCTCGGCTCCTCTCCACCACCTCATTCCATTCGCTACCAGCCACCTATTCTTAGTCTGCAGGTAAAATATTCATCTTTGAAAACTTGAAATGCTCCTGTATGGCACTTAAATACCTCATAGTTTCACACACTTCGCACTCATATAGCTTACTACTTTTATTTATACCTCATCGTCTCATATCTAAATCGTGGACTAAAGAAAATATGGGGATCATTATAACTTTCATTAAAGTGAGAATAACTTTCATTTATGGGACATGAATCATGATATCATAGCATTCATTAGGATCATGTGCACTGTCCAGATATTTTAATTTTTTATGATGAATGATTTGATCTATGAATGGTTTGTTTGCTTGTGATGTGAAGTAGAATGTCGGATATTCCTCCTCTTAAGGAATCAATGGGCTCCACCACTATCCCCATGAAAGCGTCCATTAAAGATAAATGAAACTTGGGAGACATTGATTGGGAGTTTGGGTTCATTCCCGATCCAAAAGGTTTATGATTTGTGCAATTTAGACTGTGCTCGCACAAGATGAGGGGCAAGGTCTTTAGATTGAAGCAACATCTTGCCAAGAAACAGTTGCATAAAGTGTAAACAGATTACGTCTGATGATAAAAAGAGTAATCAAGAATCCATGGATGCTAATTCCAAGAGGAAGAAATTAAATGAGATGCATATCATGGAGTTGCAAGATGAAGCACAATTCGACAAGCCAGACCTCACGGTGATTGAAGAAGAAATTGTCTCTCCTACCCCAACGATGGGGAGATCTTCAAAGAGGTCCAGAGAAACGATTGTTGGTCTGATGGATGCTTATATCACTAGTGATCCCAAGTTAGCAAAGAGACTAAAAGGAGAAGAGAGATTAGGTCCAAGGCACGTCAATAGATGGGCATATGAGCATGGCATTTCTTTTCATGTCATCTCCACCAACACCTTTACAATGATGTGCAGTGCTATTGGAGATTATAAACGTACCTACTGACCACCTAGCATGGATATACTAAGGGAGCCGTTATTAAGGGGTGCTGTGAATGAGACTATGATAGATGTTTGGTCAAATAGGAAGATGCGTTCGATCATGAACCTATGCATCCACAACATGTTTGGCACGACTTTCTACCAGTCAATTAAGTGCTTCGAGGACTCGTATATAGGGGAGTACATTTCAAGGGGGTAAATGCATACATTGAGACTGGGGCAAAGGTCATTTAGGTTGTCTCGGACAATGCATCTGCGAGTAGGGCGGCGAAGTAGAAATTGAAAGAGTAGAGGCCGAGAATCTTTTGCACCAGTTGTGCAGCTCATACTATTGACCTGATGTGAGGGTATTGGGAAATTTATTGAGAAAGCAAAGGCCCTTAAAGTCTTCATCTACAGCCACCACATATTCTTGAATATAATGTGTCGCATGTGTGAGATAAGGGACATTGTTAGACATGTAGTCACTCCCGTCGCCACTGCGTTCTTGACCTTGTTGAGTGTTTATGAGAAGAAGATGAAGTTAAGGCTCATGTTTGCTAATGAAGAATTGAGGAAAAGCAAATAATCCAAGACCCCTAGGGGTAGAAAAGTGGAGACTACTATGCTTTCTGAGAGTTGATGGCAATCTGTGAACAATTAATTGAAGGTCTATTCTTCAACTTTTTCGCATGTTGAGGGTGGCCGATAGTAACTAATGGGATTTATTGTGGGGATGCTTGAAGACACGAAGGAAATTATCATTGCTTTGAAGAAAAAGGAGACCCAATACAAGCCGGTGATTAAAATTATCCAAACCAAGTCCAAGAATCAATTGTATACACCCTTGTATATGACAGCTAATGTCCTTAGCCCTAACTACTTCTGAGATGATGTGACTAAGAACTCTAGAGAGGGCAATAAGAGGTTTCTAGATGTGGAGTTGTTCTATCCCGACAAGGAACACAAAGCTGAGTCAACTGTAGGGTTCATGCCTTCATGGAGAAGTACAGAGAAGGAATAGGCTCAATTGGTAGAAGTTCAGCGGTGAAAGCTAGGCAGAAAATAGACTCCAACCTAAGTACACTGAATTTAAAAATTGAATCTATCAGTCATCAGTTATTTGTTGCAATATCGAGTTTAACTGAAACTATATATTTTGCAGCTAGTTGATTGTATATGAATGGCGATGATTGTCCTTTTACGCAAAACTTGGCGATGAAGGTTCTTAACCTCATTGGCAGTTCTTCTAGATGGAAAAGGAACTAGAGCACATTTGAGGGGGTAAATTACATGAATATCTAAAATTAATAAGATGAAGTCAATAGTTATTCATGTATGAACTCGACTCACTAATTTGTTCTTTTCTTCTTTGAAGATTCACACGAAGAAGAGAAACTAATTGGAGCTGAAGAGGTTAGAGGATCTTGTTTTTGTGAAGTTCAATGCTAGGCTCAAGCAAAAGAAGAGAAGAGAAGACAAAGATGTGTGAGCAACAAATGACCGTACTACGTGTATGGACCTAGGAGTTCCCTCTGAAACGAGGATGAGACTCATCCAGGTTCGAAAGTTACTTGGACAATAGTAGAGGATGTATCCAGAGCGGCTAAGGTTGCGGCGAACCAGAAGGAATGAGAATAGCAGAAGTTGTAGAATCTTTGATTATTACTGGTAAAGAAGAGCCTCTTGCATCTGACGAAGATGTCACAAACAAGGATGAGGACTATGTGGACATGAACTCGGATGATAAGGATCACGGGGTGGAGGAATTCCATAATGATGATGATTAGATTATATGATTATGCTCCATGTTAGACATTTAGACAATTCGTGGTTTTTTCTTCTTTGGCATTAGACTTTAGAATTTTGTGATATTATTGATCGTTTGCAGTGATGACATGACATATTATGTTGGACATGACGATGTTTCTTAATATTTAGTTACTATTTTTGCTATTTAGTATTTATGCATGGTCGATTGTGGATCTAAGATTGCTATTTATGTGTTTTTTGCAATTTTATATGAACTTAATCCATGTTTTTGTCAATTATCAAAATTAAATAGTTATAATAATTAAATAATTTTTAAAAATAGCCAAGGCGCCTCCTAGGCGTTAGCTCAAACGAATAGTCCGCCTAGCGCCTTCTATAATATTGAAAAACATAAAGAAAACAAATCCAATGTTGGCCTCCCTTCCTAAACAAACACACGGACAGGAAGGGTGTGATATATATACATATGTGTGTGTGTAGAGAGAGAGAGAGAGAGAGGAATATTATGGTTGAGAAAGAGGTGGCTGCAGCGGTTTATAATATTGAAGGGATCACATTAGTGATTGGAAGGGCATAAAGAACGAATTTTAAAAATTATACGATAACATTCGCTATAGAAATCATTAGGCCACATGTGCCACCTTTTAACTATGGGGATTCTGAACTCAGGCAATACACAAATATGGATTGTAAGAATGAATAAGAATGTTTGTTAGGAAATTTATCTCATATATATACATATAATATATATATATATATTAGTACTATAATTATATAATATATACTATTACATACTAATACTATACATACCATACAATACATATACATAGTATATAACTACATACATACATACGATACATACATAGATATATACATACGTACGTACGTACATATATAATATATATATATATATATATATATCATACATATGTCGGCAACATACATATTATGTATATACGATATATATACATATATATATTATATATATAATATATATATATATATACTATATATATATATAATATTTATATATAATATAGTATATATATGTATAAACATGTATATACGTATACAAGTATATATACTACATGTTATACAGTATATATACGCGCTCAGCGCGTGTATATGGGTGTGGAGAGAGGAATACTTTGGTTGAGAAAGATAGTGGCTGCAGCAGTTTATAATATCGAAGGGATCAGATTTAGTGATTGGGAAGGACATAAAGAACAAATTTCAAAAATTATATGATAACATTCGCTCCAGATATCATTAGGCCACATTTTCCACCTTTTAACTATGGGGATTCTTAACTGTCAGGCCAATAAACAAATATGGATTTGTAAGAATAATATAGAAATAAGATGTTTGTTTGGAAACATTCATCTAAAAAACCAACAATATAACTCCCAAGGATACCATACATTTTGCACAGTTCATCTCCAGATTCTCCATCAAATCAGGTAGCCTCTCAGCCTCAGGACCTTTATGCATGTGTTTTCTTTAAGTTCTTAAATACCAACAGGTTGCAGAACTTGAATAGAAATTTTCAACTGTCACTAGGTCTTTTTTCAAGAAAATAAAGAAAAAGAGAAGGAAACCTTGCAGTCATACGCATTCCAAACATTGCAGGCATGGACAGGTGCCTGGAGTTTTAGTATTCACCCCTATACCTATAGGCTCTCAATCAGCATCTATACTCATCATCTAGACCAGATATAATCCTCAAAAAATCTTTAATTGCATGCCATTCAAATTGTCATGACGCATAACATGTCACAAATCTGTAATAAAACTTTGTATGCATCACTAGTAAAAGTAATCTAGTGTATGTAATAAGTTCCACCAAGATGCTGTCAGACACAACCTTTGCTGATCCCATCTACTACATATAAACACAATGGAGATATGATGGCAAGTCTCAGGTGCTAATTTTTTGCAACTAAAGGTAGTTCAAAACATAATCAATATCAAATAAGCATGTAAATCATTCAAGTAATATACGTAAACTGTTCAATAAGTATGCAAACATGCAATCTAAAGATGTATGTGAATCATTCAGATAATATTATGAACCATAACTAACCTGTATAGACTACTTTAGTGGATCCATTATGTAATTTGCAGAATGTAAAGCAGTAAAGTAACACAGAATGAGAATAGTTCATAGCCTATACTGCAAACAAAGGTTAAAACTTTACAAAATTACAAAATGAAAACCACTACATAATCAGGAGAATAGATCATTGCTTGTACAATGTTCATGTCAAATTACCGCCAAGAACTCATAGGTTCTCCCGTAAGGTTAAGGCTGCAAACATATACTATATAAGAAATTCAAATTGGAATCCATCACGTACCTTTAGTAGACTACTATCTCACTATCGCTTAAAGCTATAGAACAATAAGAAAGAAGAGTAACTATGTAGTGTGAAGCTAATAGGAAACAGGAACAAACTTAAGGGTGTAGCATGGGCATCTACAGAGCATAAACAAACATCGACATGACCTACAATCCTCTGAATAATAAATGTAACATAAACATCAGTAAAGAAACACTGAGACTGAGAAAAACCAGAGTCGTACTACAAGGCCTGTTTGGTGGTTCTGGAGCAATACGAAACTTCCGGTAGTTTCGAAGAATTTCACAAATTTCTGCAGGACGTAACCATCGATGTTGTGCTTCGTGAAGTATCTGCTGAATATCTATGCATATGTGAAATGACTTAGTTAGATAACTTGACTAAAAAACACAAGTAACACACGCAAAAATTAAAATGAAAACTAAATACAAAGATAAATATTGACAACCTTCTTAGATGCATATTTATCCACTGATATCAGATAAAAAGTAAAAGCATAAAAACAAAAACAAAAGGCAAGCTAAATCCCTAATAACCAACAATCTTAATGTGCACGCATGTGAGCAAAAAAATTTCAGCAAGACACATTTGTCAAGAGTAAATTTTACTATCCATAAAAGTTATTCGAAGTTCCACTGTAGATATCCACTGTTTCTATCTACAGAACTGACAACCTTCTTAGGTGCGTACTTTATCCACTCATATACAAATAAAAAGTATCCATGATAACCAACAATCTTAATGTGCACGCATGTGAGCAAAAACTATACCACAAAGACATATTTGTCAACAGTAAATTTTACTATCCATTAAAGTTATTCGGAGTTCCACTGTAGATATCCACTGTTTCTATCCACAGCGCAATTCCCAATAATTAAATTTTCTCTCCCATTCTCAACCTCGCATTCCTCTCACTGACAGTAACCTCACCCTGCTCAAACCCCAGGCATCCTCATCTTTAGTTTCAATTATAAAACAAATTCAAGATGATAATCAATCCCCAACACTCCAAAATACAATCGCGGAGAGCATCAGCATGCAAGTTCGAAATATTGACTCCCTGGTGAGGCTGGTGTTGATATTCTTCTCGAAGCAAACATGCTTCAGTCATATCTGCAACACAGGGCAAGTAAAGCTGGACCATGAGGAGGCGGGTGGAGCAATTGAAGGGGAGGCCAGGCAGGCTGTGGTTGTAGAGGAGGTAGTGGGCAGAGTCCTTGGTGGCGAGAGATGGAGATAGAAATTAGAGAGGCAGGAGGTGGAAAGTGGGTTTTAGCTGACCATAGGAGTGGGCAGAGAGGTTAGGAGAAATGGAGACGGAATTAAAATTTGAAATGGAGGGACCAGAGAATGTAAAGGGGGAGGGGTCTATTTCTATGTTAAAGAGAGGAGGAAGGGGACCCTGTTTCTCTCTTTCTTTTCTATTTTTGGATTTTGTTTTTGGTCAATGAGCTTCTGAGTTTGAGTGGGAAATGTGAGATTATTGAGTTATGAATATGCTCTCACCACCACCACCTGCAACACAGGGCAAGTAAAGCTGGACCATGAGGAGGCGGGTGGAGCAATTGAAAGGGAGGCCAGGCAGGCTGTGGTTGTAGAGGAGGTAGTGGGCAGAGTCCTTGGTGGCGAGAGATGGAGATAGAAATTAGAGAGGCAGGAGGTGGAAAGTGGGTTTTAGCTGACCATAGGAGTGGGCAGAGAGGTTAGGAGAAATGGAGACGGAATTAAAATTTGAAATGGAGGGACCAGAGAATGTAAAGGGGGAGGGGTCTATTTCTATGTTAAAGAGAGGAGGAAGGGGACCCTGTTTCTCTCTTTCTTTTCTATTTTTGGATTTTGTTTTTGGTCAATGAGCTTCTGAGTTTGAGTGGGAAATGTGAGATTATTGAGTTATGAATATGCTCTCACCACCACCACCACTTTGAAGTTTGAACGATTATCAAATTAACCCCCGTATCCCTCAATACATGAGAAACCCCCCACCCCACCCCCACCCCCCAAAAAAGTTTTGGGGTTATCAGGGAAGGGGAAACGCCCTTCAACTTCAAGATTTTTTTTCATAAAACCCCATGTCGGCATTATCCAAAATTATTCTACATCTTTGTGGACAAAAAAGCCCCAGCATAAATTGTACCCCTCCACATGATAAATATTTTTAAAAAGGTTAGTTAAATGTAAAACCTGAATAATTATCTGTAAACTTTTCAAAACAGCCCAAATCCAACCCTTTCCCTTTTTATGTGAGACACGATAAGCCCTAGAATTTGATTCTGTTGAAATCCGAAGTCGACATTGGTTGTGGGTGGTCACCGGAGCCTCACCGACGTAGAGGGCCTTGACCAAGGCTGTTTCAGGTGGATAATTTGTTTGGGAGATCCTACCCGAGTGCTAATGAGAAAAAATAAGAGAAAAATATGGTTATTGGGGTTTAATTTAGGAAAATGATATCATTATGGTTCCTTTTTTTTGGAGAGGGGCGGGTTTCTGATATTTTGGAAGGTATGGGGGTTATCTGATAATCACCCCAAATTGAGGGAGGTTTTCTGATACTCTGAAAGTTATGGAGGGTTATAATCGCCCAAAGTTGAGGAGGTTTTCTAAAATTAACCATAAAGCTGAGGGTTAATTGCACATTGATCTCCTCTGAAGTAGCACCAAATTAATTATTAGTCGTCGTGCACCCTTCTTTTTTCTTTAAATTTCTAAATCAAATATTTAAATTATAATTGTTTTTGACTCCTTTCACAGTAATGTTGCGGCATCGTCCAAGTCAATTTTACTTAATGGATCTAAACAAATATAATTCTCACCCAGATATTGTTGGAAGAGTATCCATACTTCCTAATTAACGTGAATTGTTCCAGATGAGGACACATGCAGAAATAAATCAGGTATTATTCAATTGGATTCCCGCATTGGAGTGCAACATGATTCCGACACTTAGTTTTCTGCATTTAATAGTTTTCTTAGAAGATAATATGTGCATTAACTCAAATGTTTAATGATATCTAACATGTTATTATGCTGAATTCTCCCAAATAATTAATTTTGTAAAAATATGAGTATATAATCAAATTCGACCAACTTCACATTCCCAGCGAGCACAGTACTATGTGAGAGTGGGTCGCAATAAAATCCAGGTTCACTCGAATTTTACTTATGTGCACTTCTTCCATTTCCTTTTCCTAGCAACAAAATTTACTTAAATGATTGTTCCCTTTCATTTTCTTTAAATCATGCAAGAGTATACTTTTTATTAGAGATAATGGAGGTACATTTAGCTTCAACTTGTCCTGGGAAGATTCTTAAAAGGAACATAGAGTTTACTCATGAAATGGAACTTACCATATGATGATGCATTACGGAGAAACCCCACAGTAGGAAGAGGATAACCAATTCTTGGTGGAATATGTCAGAGCTTATTATGGCCTATATAACTCCCTTTCATCCCCCCATCCCTCTAGTTACATTATATTTTAGATTTATAATAAATTAAGGGGTTTTGTTCATTATGGCCTGTAATAGTTTCTTCTGGTTTTTCTTTTCATGGGTATGTGCATCCCTCCCTCCCTCACACTTCCAGCCAATTTTTGATAGATTTATTACTGACAATGACTAAATTGTTCATTACACCCTCCAGATAGTTTTCGTTTGCCCTTCTTCTACATGGGTTGCATCCATCTCTCCCTCAGCCAATTGTAGGCCCTACATCAAAATTTGAACCTTCTTATTGGGAACAATAGCTAAATATGGGCAACACGAAAGCAAAGAGGTTCTAAGTCGATACATTGTCAGTAAATTTCAACATGTGATATGATTGTTGAGGCCGGTAAGGAGGAGTCCCTCTGGTTGCCTTTGGTTCTAGCATACTTGAGGCCATTAGGATTAAGGTTCGGATTAGGGATGAAAGAGAAGGTTAAAAAAGAGAATGGGATTAAGGCTCCGGTAGTGGTCAGGTAGGCCAAAAAATTGAGGATGGGGAAGCATTCAAGGAAAGATGGGTTGTACAAGGACTAGTGGTGCGGCCAACCCTTCTTGAGCGTGTGTACTCAATACGACTCTACAAGCACTGGACTCGCGTGAACGTGAAGCGGGTCTGAGCATTGGACCTAGGCTCCTAGCCCAGCTAAGAGTCTTAGATGGGTACATATTAAGTGCAGTCCTTCATGTCCAAGCTATCTTTGATTGTGTGCATTACTCAAAACACCGATAGACACGAGTCCAGGCACAGGTCAATCTAAATATTATTGGGATTGGGAGTTAAAGAATCCTAGTCCTCTAAGAACATGGTAAGGGTCCAATTAATAAATCTCTTGGGCTTGTTAAATTTCATCCAAATGATAAAATAGCTTCTCTACTGCAATATAGAAAAGTGTATTCAAGACGCAACAAATAAGTCCATTTTTGAAGCAATTGCACAACGATCCAAAGGGATCAATCGAAGAAAATCAGTTCGTCAACAACTGTGTTGAGGTTATTAATATGTTAGTATAATCCCACATAGGATAGGATAAGAAAGGCTGAAAGAGTGATGGTTTTAAAATAGAAGTTAGGGCCAATGCCTAGTACCTAAAGCTTTTTGATTAAAACTGGTTCCTAGCCTCTATTTAAAGCTTTTTAAATCCTAGATAGAGCCTGATTACTCTCCAACAAATGGTATCAAAGGTAAGGTCATAGCCCAAATAAAAGTGAAGTCCAATGTGAAGCCTAAAGGCCACAAATGAAGTGGCAAAATGTGAAGCTCAAAGTCCACGAGTGAAGCAGCCAAGTCAAGTAGGTTTAACCCATGGATGCTCGTAGGAGAAATATGGTTTGGTTAGCCCACAAGTGAAGTGGTGGTTACGAACGAAGTGGCGGAAGATACTACAGGATGTTTGATAGGCATGTGCGAATGCGTGATTGATAGTTCAAACCAAGTTTGTGAATCCCATGGAAGATTGAAGTATAGTAAAACACTAAACTTTACTCACAAATTAAGGGAGAGATGTTGAGGTTATTAATGTGTAGTCCCACATCGGATAGGATAAGAAAGAGTGATAGGTTTAAAATAGGAGTTGCAGCCAATACCTAGTAGCTATAATTTTTGGATTAAAATTGGCTCTTAGCCTCTATTTAAAGACCATTAACTCCTAGATTGGGCCTGATTACTGCCAACAAACTGCTCTTCTTCATCAATTGATCTTGTGGTGACAAAGTTCTATAAGCATTATGATTAGCAAGGAGATCATCCTTGACGCATCTCCCATCGTCAATATGTTGAAGACATTGATCAACAAGATTCATCTAGTACTAACAAATGGTCAAACATCAATCACTACATCAACATGTCAGACATGGGTGGTTGATAGCTTCCACATATCCTATAGATATTGCACAATCCTTATGGCCTTATCTGATGGGGAGTACAACAGTATCAACATGCTTACAAAACCTCAAATAAAAAGCTCAACTTATTCATGTTACTGACTCAAACTCTGGCCGATAATCAGACGGCCTTGAGATTAACGATTGGTACATTTACAGAAAATTTTCGGCCTCCTCGCACTCAAAAAAACATGAATATTGAAACTATCGCCTAATCCAACTAATAAAACTTCCATTTTCTCTTCGAAATTAATCTGATTGGTCGAAGCTAACTCACACGCCATCTGAAGTAGCGTAATAACAATAATAAAAGCTTCCTTTTATCTAACTAGTCCTAAAGTAATTACTCATGAGTAAAAAAAACATAGAATAAAAACCACCGATAAAATCAAAAATGAAGATGAACTCGGTAAGGTTATCACCTAACTGAGGCGTTAAAGCATAGCGCCGAGACTCCGCCATCGCCTGAGATTCAACGAAACAGCGTAATTTCGTCGGTCGATTTCAGAGCTCCAGCGGATCTATCACCCAAATCAAGACTTCAAAGCTTAAGGGACAGAAAGGATCCTCGATCGAGCAGCCGATCGCTAGGGTTTTGAAAGGGGATTGAGTTTCGATTTTGAGGAAGATGGGAGGAAACAGCGGTCGATTTGGGGGAGAAAAAAAAATTGGGACTAAAAAGCGGAAGCGTTCACACGACGAAGTGACCTTTATGGCGGCCTTGAATGACGAAAACGCCCCTGGATTGTCGGAGGAATTACCGGGAATTTGGATCGGTGAAGCCTTTGACTGCTCGCTGCTTCTGGTCGCTTTCCGGCCGTTGACTGGTTGACTTTTGTCACGTGCGGGAAAACGTGAGCTGTGGATGTACTGTAGGATGCTTTGTCACTGGAAAGAATAAACGAGGCGGACGAGAATAATTGGTTCTTGGTTAGTTCGTTTTTATTAATGGCGATGAGAAGACTGATTTGGCTTTTTTCACGTGAATTATTTATGGTAATGAAGTAGCCAAGTAGGTGACATTTTTTAACCGTGTGCAGCGTTTGCTTGTTGTTTACGCATCTGACAGATCAAATTGGTGAAAAAATAACACTACACGCACACCCTTCCACCACACCTTGGGGCATACCCCGCTCACAGCTACAGTGCACGGGGCCCACTTTAGATTTTTTTTTAAATCTAAAGTGGGCCCCGTGTACTGTAGCTGTGAGAGGGGTGTGCCCATTTGAACAACCGAACCGAACCACTTATAATTCAAAACCGAACCGAACTGTTGCAAGTCGGTTCGGTGCGGTTTGGTTCGGTTTGTTCGGTTTGTTCGGTTCTAACTTCATCAAACTTCTTATCAAACAACAAATTGTGTTAAAGAAAAAAAATATCAACAAAGTAGGAGATTATGAAGCATTAAACACTAATATAATGATATTGTTTTTAACCCATAATGATCCAGAAAATAAGTTTAGAGTTTGAGTCTTTGACTCTTTGAGGACGGGTCGGGTAGGGTTTGAAATCAGAATGGGTAGTATTGCACTATATTCAGTCGGTTCGGGTCGGTTCGAGTTAAAAATATTTCAAACCGACCCGAACCGCCCTACTCATAAAACCGATTTTTTCGGGTCGGTTTTTTCGGTTTGGACCGAACCATGCTCAGCCCTAGCCCCAAGGTGTGGTGGAAGGGTTTACCTGTAGTACCACTCTTGTTGAAATTGTACTTTTACTTCTAAAAAGTATGGTACGACTTTAGTGACCGTTTGTTTGCCTAAAAAAAGAAATCAAAGAATAGTAAACTTTTTTTTAAAAAAAATTATTTTGGGATTGTTTGGTTGGCTAATAAAAGAATGGAAGATGAGTTGTTACATTATTATTAGATGATGTGGGTGATTTTTTTAAGAAAATTTGTTTAGAGGTTATTTGATTGGCTAAAAAAATAAGGAAATAAATTATAAGATATTTATTTCATGTAATAGGTTCTTTTCTTGTGTTTCGTTCATTCATAAAAATAAGAAAACAGATGAAATGAGATGAGTTATCATTATATTATTGGATGATGTGACCCACACTTGAGGAAATCGATTTCCTAGCTTTTTTGAAGGAAATTGGTGGAAATAAAATGTTAATGAGATGAGATGAGTTGTCACCATATTATTAGATGATGTGAGTGATTTTTAAAGATGTGATGTGATGGAGATGAGATAAGTTGGATGATGTGACCTATTTTTTGTGTTTGGTTTATTTTTAGGATATGATATGAGATGAGTTGTGGGATGAAAATAATATTTTATTTGATGTTGTTATGAGTTTTAGGGATAGAAATGGACGAAAATAATATTTTATTTATTTTCATGTACCATTTTCCTTTTCTTGATTTTTAGGAAACCAACCAAACAGCCCCTTAATGAATAACTTATACGTTTTAAATTTTCTAAGGGGGTTATTCAATGGGACATCTAGGAGGATAATGGGATATTTTTGGGGAGTTTATTTCATTGTGTTATTCATTAAGACAATGGAACAAGAATACTATCTTTTAGTGTTATTGGTTTATTAAAACACTAGTGAGATAACTTCACCATTTGGGATAAAATTATCTCACTCATATACAAATATTTCGTCTCAATAGTAAAAATTTGCCTCAACCTCTACATTGAAACAATTATGTTACACTTTGAAGGCAATTGGGGTAATTTTGAAACTTTTTCATATTACCTAACTAATACGTGTTAATTATATTCTAAATATATAACATGATATATAAAATATATAGTAATAATATATTCAATATACTATATTATATTGTCATGTAATAAAATAAAATATTATTATAGTTTAACTTATATGTATAATTTATTTTATTATATTTATTATATATTATTAAGCAATATCACATACTATATTATATTATACAATAGTACAACATATTTATTATAATATTATATAATACTTCAATAATATATATTATTATATAATATATTATATTAATTGTAATAAATATTTTAGTGTAGCAATTATATAACAGTGTATTATATCTGTTATGGTGTTTTTAGTCGTCAAAATATGACTCTTTGCCAGCAACGGACAGGTGTCCCCCTACATGCACCGCTCAAATCGAATTGACGGTCAGGACCACAAAAAATCCCGACTTAACTGACTTGTTGAGTCGACATCTCCTTAGATCGACTCAAATAGCGGTACTTGTCGGTCCTCTTATCGAAGACGACTCACTACGAGCTCACTCGACCAATTATTCGACACATTGCAAGGTCGACTCGAAAATACGTTACTTCTCGACACCCCTCGCTACAAGCCAAAGGATGACTTCAACCTTGAACCTCCCCTGCTGACAGCGCGTCCGACATCTCCTTAGATCGACTCAAATAGCGGTACTTGTCGGTCCTCTTATCGAAGACGACTCACTACGAGCTCACTCGACCAATTATTCGACACATTGCAAGGTCGACTCGAAAATACGTTACTTCTCGACACCCCTCGCTACAAGCCAAAGGATGACTTCAACCTTGAACCTCCCCTGCTGACAGCGCGTC
>NC_033796.1:42697886-42718636 GCF_001876935.1 Asparagus officinalis | reverse complement strand
GCTGATACCAACCGTGACCAGGACTTGTTTAGCCTTGATACGATAGAGCTAGCTAGTAGGGATTACTGTGTAGACGGAGGAGAGGATATATCTATTGTTTATAGCTATATCTTCTCCTCCGTCTACACAGTAATCCCCACAAGCTAGCTCTACCAACCGTGACCAGGACTTGTTTAGCCTTGATACGATAGAGCTAGCTAGTAGGGATTACTGTGTAGACGGAGGAGAGGATATATCTATTGTTTATAGCTATATCTTCTCCTCCGTCTACACAGTAATCCCCACAAGCTAGCTCTATCGTATCAAGGCTAAACAAGTCCTGGTCACGGTTGGTATCAGAGCCAAGTTAGCCGGTGGAGGAGTCAGCCTGCGGTGGTGAACCCATAGACCCCGTCAGCCGGTGTATATCCCCGTGAGAAACAACTCGGTTTTTAATACTTTTTGCACAATCTACAATAAAACAATTGTAGAAATTTGTAATAAAAAAACTACTACAAATACTACATGCTTGATTGCTTTTATTTCTTAGCTTTAATTCTAAGCATTTTATTATTCAGCCTTATCGCTATCCTTCTTATGCTTAATTTTTAGCTTGATCTTTTGCTATCTGCTTAAAGTCTTTATATCCTTCACTAGTTGTCGCAGTTCACACGGTTTTGCCCGATAAGTTTTATTTGCGTCTAGGGCCTTTCTGTTCGTGTTCATCCCTTGCTGTTGACATATGGGGAGCAAAGAGCCTTTTCTTTCATTAAGATAGTTCGCAATATTCCATTTATCATACCATTTTACAGAAATACTTCTTGCAAAATAAGATGGTGTATCGTTAACACAATCCTAATCCCATTGCATAATCCAGGGCAGACCAAATTCCATAGATATTTGAAGCATATCTAGTGGAGATATATTTTTTTCCTTGTTTTTTAAGGACTTCTTTTGGCATAATTTTTCGTCTATACAGTAATCCCCACAAGCTAGCTCTATCGTATCAAGGCTAAACAAGTCCTGGTCACGGTTGGTATCAGAGCCAAGTTAGCCGGTGGAGGAGTCGGCCTGCGGTGGTGAACCCATAGAACCCCGTCAGCCGGTGTATATCCCCGTGAGAAACAACTCGGTTTTTAATACTTTTTGCACAATCTACAATAAAACAATTGTAGAAATCTTTTCCATGGTTCGAACAACCTAGTCTGATGTAACCAAAAAGGACATTATGCTAATAAATCCTTTTCTAAGATATATATTTTTAAAGATGTGATAGGGACAGCTTTAATATCTTCATTTCCTACCTTTATTGGTTCAAAGGGTGGATGTAAAGATTCTATCTCTTTATTCTCATCTATTTTCCATGTATTAGATATTGTTTTTAAAACAAACGCATTATTTTCAATAGGAAGATGTTTAAGAGAGTTTTTTAGATCTTCTAAATATATGGCTTCGAACCATAAGAAAAAAAGTATATTTTGTTTGTTGGTTCGCATGAAATCATAACACAAGGTTATTGTAGATTCTCATGGAATACATACACAGGCTAGAGACCCTAATATCTCCTTTTGGTTTAATAAGGAACCAGAAGATATTTTAGTTAACGACATATTTTCTGCTTTATAATTCAAAGAGAAATTCATAAATGTTCTCTCTAATACTGAAGACAAAGAGTGCCCAGACTCTTTTAACACAAAAATTCTTAATAACAAAGGGTATATAATTTGCTTCCGTTACTGTTCATCTCCGCCTCTGTTACTGTTTATTACTGTTCACGCTTTTTACTGTTCATTTTTACTATTTATTTCTATATTTTCTTCTTTTATTTTTGATATACATGTGAACGAAGAAGAAGATATAGCTATAAACAATAGATATATCCTCTCCTCCGTCTACACAGTAATCCCCACAAGCTAGCTCTATCGTATCAAGGCTAAACAAGTCCTGGTCACAGTTGGTATCAGAGCCAAGTTAGCCGGTGGTGGAGTCGTCCTGCGGTGGTGAACCCATAGACCTTCAATTCAAAGAAAGCAGTAGTTACCATAATTTCTTTGATGGCTCCAAATTTAGCCCAGAAGGTTTCAATAAACCAATTTGGTAGACACATTTGATTCATAAAACCCACTCCTGGCGATATGCAATTTGAAGAAATTAATAGCCAAAAAATAAGTTTTGATGGTATAATCCTTGTTGTGTACAAGCATTGGCATATATGAGCATTTCTTGTAAAAGATGTATTATCTGGTATTCAGTATAACCATCAATATTCCATTCTACAAGGGAGTTTTGTTTATGCTAATAAATGGTTTTAAAGTCTCATCTTTATCGATAAAAACATTAAGATAAGCTTCTTCAGGGGCATTGTTAAACTTGATAGTATATTTAAACCCATTAGTATGAAAATGAAGACCATTGTCATCAACGGAAAAGGGTTTGAGAAGATTAATGAAAGGAGTACCAAGGATAATGTTTTGTTGTAAGTCTTTGACCAAGATAAAGGATGTTTTTAAACATAAACCTTGATTGCAAACATGAACATCAAAAAGCTTATATTCAATATTAAGATTATGCCCACCTGCAGAAGAAAGACTAAGGGTCGTTTTTTCAAAGTACTGAGAGGGAACAATGCCTTCTCTAATACAATTTAGGTCTGCTCCAGTGTCAATTAAAGCAGTATCTTTGACAGTGAAGCTGGACTGAATTTTGAGGATAATGTCACATTTCCATTTTTGCCTGATATATTTTTCTACGGTATCAATATTATTAGAGCATTTTGTATTATTTGGTTGAGACTTTAAGGTAAAAATTTCTTGTTTAAGATTTTTAAGTTGAATTTTGACTTCTTTTTGTTCCTTCTTGAGGTCTCCAATGGATGCCTTTTTAGATGGAAAGGTTAGAGTAGAAGAGTCACTCTTTTTCTTTTTTATCATCTCGATATATTTCTTTAACTGTATACCTTTTTCTTGAGGATTAGTAATGGCATTAATGGTCTCAAGAATGAAATGTTCATGTTCATCTAGGGTATTTAATTCAGAAGAACTATTATAAGATGTTATGGATAAATTATCAGAACTATTTTCCTTATTAGAAGTGCAAAGATTATTGCACTCTTCGTTAGAGGAAGAATTATCTTCAATAAGATTTAGAGTATTAATAAGTTTTTCGATTTCGTCTTCAGTAAAGGCATTGGAGTTTAATATTAACTCGTTAATCTTCTTTTTTGTTTCTTTTTGAAAACATTTATTAGCATAATGTCCTTTTTGTTTACATTTATAACATGTAGGAGTCTTTGTAGTATTATTTCTATTTTCCCTAAAATTTCTTCTAGGAGGTTTTCTTGGTATTCTTTCAGTTTTATTAGAATTTTGTGTTTTTTGATAATTAGATTTTGTTTTACGATAATTCTTAGGACTATTTTTTATCCTAGGATTATCCATTTGAAAACCAAATTGGTAACAAAAGTCTCCTAATTCTCTTTTACCTAAAAGGTTTTGATTTTTAATTGATTCTTAATTTTAATATCGTTGCAAAGTTTTAAACCAATAGTGTTGACCTTTTGGATTAATTCTCCGAAGGGAATTTGATCATAGAGAATAATACCCTTACACTGTTCTTTAAGAGAAGTTCTAACCTTTTCGGCAAATAAAGGTGGAAGGCTAGAAATAAACTTTTCTTTCCAAATGGGATTATTACAGTCATGTAGTTGGTAAATTTTCGACAAAAACACATCTTTGTACCATTTGAAGTCCGTAAGGGTTTTACACCTAAAATTTATGAGTTGTTCTCTGACTTTATCTTGAAGGCTATCGACAAGACCTATAAAGTGATGATATATAGCAAGGAGCAGGGTATAGACAGCATCATTAATCACTTGTCCTGTCTTATCAAGGATTGGTTCACCATATTGGGTTTTTTTATAACTATTTAAAATATTATGTTTTTTGTGAATCAGTAAGGTACCGATCCCACCATCCCTGTAATTGGCCAGAAAATGATGAACATAGGCCACTAGCAATATCTTTTTCGGGATTACATTGTTGTCTACAAGCATTGGCATATATGAGCATTTCTTGTAAAAGATGTATTATCTGGTATTCAGTATAAATTTCTTGTAAAAGATGTATTATCTGGTATTCAGTATAACCATCAAGATTCCATTCTACAAGGGAGTTACCATCGAAACTTATTTTTTGGTATCTGGTATTCAGTATAACCATCAAGATTCCATTCTACAAGGGAGTTACCATCGAAACTTATTTTTTGACTATTAATTTCTTCAAATTGCATATCGGCAGGAGTAGGTCTCCTATAGTAATTCTTTGTATTATTGGAAGAAAATTGATGTTTTGTTATACTCTGGATTGTTAGGGGTTTGTCAAAATCATGATCAGAGTGGGTCATATCATCAAATTGTGATTCAAGATCAGATATGACATTTATAGCAAGAGATTTTCCTTTTTCTATATCTTTTAATCTCTTGGTTGATTATTCATTAAAATCCTGGATTTGATCATCAAGAGGTTTATTATTCCTTAATTTGGTATTGGTAAAAATCTGAGGTGGAAAAGATGGTATAATCATCGGGTGATAAAGAGGTTTCTTTATGTCGAGAATCATATCTTCAATTCTATCAGTTTGTTTACTTATTGTCTGAAGGTGAATATTGGCAAAATTATTTTGTTCAGCCACAAGGGTAATATCCCTTTGCACGGGTACCCAACCAGAAGGTTCTAAAGATGTGATAGGGACATCTTTAATATCTTTATTTCCTACCTTTATTGGTTCAAAGGGTGGATGTAAAGATTCTATCTCTTTATTCTCATCTATTTTCCATGTATTAGATATTGTTTTTAAAACAAACGCGTTATTTTCAATAGGAAGATGTTTAAGAGAGTTTTTTAGATCTTCTAAATATATGGCTTCAAACCATAAGAAAAAAGGTATATTTTGTTTGTTGGTTCGCATGAAATCATAATACAAGGTTCTAATGGATGATCTAAAGTCTTTGTCGTATGTTTGAAAAAAACATTCCTTTTTTTCTTTGTTTTTTAAAGAGTTAAAAACTTTCCTTAGGAAGTCTTTATCGATTTCAAAAGATGATTTATTAGTGAAATCTTCAATAACATTTATATTTTTAGACTTGAGATATGAATTTTTAACCGTCATGGTTTTGACACAAGGATAGCTTAGAAACTTAGGCATCTAAAGAAAGACTTTAAAACCCCACCTGTCAACAGCAAGGGATGAACACGGACAGAAAGGCCCTAGACGCAAACAAAGCTTAACGGGTAAAACCGTGTGAACTGCGACAACTAGTGAAGGATATAAAGACTTTAAGCAGATAGCAAAAGATCAAGCTAAAAATTAAGCATAAGAAGGACTCTAAAAAGTTCGCAATGTCCCCGCCAGTCAACAACACCGGATGAACACAGAACAAAGCTGTGTAAGTTGTGACGAAGGCAAGTAGAAAGAGAACAAAGAAAGAGGACAAGAAAATGCTAGAGATTCTAGATCATACTAGAAAAATATAGAGAATTAAAATTCAATTCAAAGAAAGCAGTAAAACCAGAGTAGTGCTTATGATTAAAGCGATAAGGCTGAATAATAAAATGCTTAGAATTAAAGCTAAGAAATAAAAGCAATCAAGCATGCAGTATTTGTAGTAGTTTTTTACTACAGATTTCTACAATTGTTTTATTGTAGATTGTGCAAAAAGTATTAAAAACCGAGTTGTTTCTCACGGGGATATACACCGGCTGACGGGGTCTATGGGTTCACCACCGCAGGCCGACTCCTCCACCGGCTAACTTGGCTCTGATACCAACCGTGACCAGGACTTGTTTAGCCTTGATACGATAGAGCTAGCTTGTGGGGATTACTGTGTAGACGGAGGAGAGGATATATCTATTTGGAACAAGATGCATCCCCCAAGTTAGAGAATTCTAATGATGGGAAAAAAGTTGTGAAAGTCACAGAATCGAGTAATTAGATCATCTGCTTAATTATTAATTATAGACCCATAATTTTGTTTTGAGCAAATGATCATTACTTTGCTGTATATCAATCACTTATAACCATCTCTGTATATGTTTGATGTAACTGTTATAAACTTCCTATTGATTAATTATGCACATCTAGAAACATTTTGAGATTCATGAGTAATGTTCTAATATATGCATTGCTAACGACATGCACTTGCAGTACACTCTACTGACATGGGTGGTAAATGAAAATTTTCACGAAGTGATATGGCAACAAGTGGATCAAATGTATGGAAGCATATATAAGGATGAGGAAAATTGAATTTAAAGTTGATTTGCGTTATATGATATGGTTCACTGTGTTAGCTTATATAAAACACAGGACCATTGAGACTCCCCATGCACAAACCATCCAAAAAATTATTGATGAGATTGAATGGTATGTTACCTAGCAATTTATGATGGCATAGCCACCATTCATTGAAACATTTTGTTATAACTAAGTATGCGGTGTTAATAGGCTATTTCCTATTTCTCTACTAATGTTTTTATTTTCATACCTAGCTTCTGATTAGAATTGTTGTTATAGCTACAAAAATAGTATAGTCCTGCTTTGTTACTAAATGAAAGATAGAAAAAGACATTGAGATACCACAGCCCTCCTATATAATGCAATTGGGGTCAGCTTGATGTTAGAGATAGGGATTAGGACGTCAGAAGTAAATAATAAAACAATAAACAATAAGATCTGCTTGTCATTGTAGAAGCGATCAGACACTATGTCCATTATAGAAGCGAGCAGTGACTATGTCCTGATGCAGAGTATGTCATCAATTTAATTTTTCTACTTTGTCAATATCTTTTGAGAAATTAATTTAGAGTATTTCGTTACTTGTGGAAGGTCCAAGGGCCTATTATACTGTAATAGACACTAAATTATTTCCTTAATTTTCAAATGTGCGATTAATAGTGAAACATGTAAATTAGAATCAGTATATGAAAATGCCAGTAAAGGGTTATTTTCAAAATATATTATTTCCTGATTTTAATATGTAGAATATTCATAAATTTGACATTTTTTCCATATTGTATTTGTATGTAAGAACATGTCATATTTTATGAAGATCATGGAAAAATGAATATGAAAGACCAAAATATTATGTTGCACTATGCCAGCGAGTGATCACGAACCACAAAATATACAGACCATGGTGTGTGATCAAACAGACTAATTTACCAATATACATATTAATGAAGTATTCTTACAAATGTTTATGCCTTAAAATATTACAGATTTCATGTTGTCCTATAGGATTTAACTATAGTTTCTACCAAGCCAGGTCCATACTGCATTTGATTTATTGTGCAGAATAACAAGTTCTTTTCCCCATGATAAGTTCATAATCCATGTTCATCTAGGTAAGATATCATTACCAATATACAGATTTAATATTTATAGCCCACCAACTGCTTGTAAAACTCCTCTAGTTGTGTTTCCTTGTATTTCTAATTCATGGCAGGGCGTCTGATCAAATAGACATGGGATTCCAAAAAATTCTAATGAATTTTCATGCTTATAACTTTTAACACCTGCACCTTTTGCAGCTATCCTACCAACTTGATGCATAGAATTTGCATTGGCTGATTTGCCGACATTTGGAATTCTTAATACCTCTTTTGCAACTACTTCAAACATAGAAACATGCAAGTTAAGGATATGCAATTAATGAGTTTCTTGCTATCAAAATTATTTAATGACTATAATCTCATATTTTCACGAGTTCTACCAGTTAAGGACATGCAAATTATCACGAGTAAGTTAATGACATCCTATTAACTACCACCATCTTTAATACCCCACTTACTCATCCATATCTCTAACTTCGCATCAATTTTTAACCTCAGGATTTAATTATGTATACGCACGCGTAGCATGCACAAAAAATATATTCCTCATTAAGAGCAATTTGGTGCATATCTATTAGCCTCCTATGTTTAGTAACATCTTTTCAGAACAATGTGTGAAATAATATGCACTTTTCTAATATACTTTTATGTCTAGATTAAATGATTTAACATTTTGTCATATAAATGCAGATATTCTATTTTGTTGGATTTGCCTTGTTTTTCTTGAAAACATTTCTGAGGTTGTAGGTGATTCAAGTAAGTGAAACAACTTTCTTCTATTTTCTCTTTATTTGTGTTCATAGTAATGGTAACTCTACTTCCCCGTATTTATCTTCTTCTTCATTTAAATATTTATAATAATAATAATAATAATAATAATAATTATTATTATTATTATATGACTTCAAAGAACAGAAATAACCTTAGCATAGGAGATATTTGAGATTAATGATGCATGTATAGTGTGTTAGGAATCTTGACCTCAAGATTAGTTTATTTTGATAATAACAAATATTATATGTTGTGTGTATTATGTGCTAATATTTGTTTTGCAGTATCAGAGCTATATCAACAATTATATTCAAAGAGATACTCAAGACATAGATGAGTTCAAGGCAAAATGAAGCAAAGAAGAAGATATACTTTATTGTCTAAATATAATTTTATATTTTATTTGCTTAGAAATTTGTACAAGCCTTGATCACTCACACACATGCACACACATAGTGTTAGAACACACTAACACATACTTAGTGTGTTGGTTAACAATAGAAATCCCCTATGTTAGCCATTAGAGTTTATAGATATTGAGTGAGTCTTAAAACATTTCATTTACACTACTTAACAATTAGAATCTGAAAAAACTCAAAAGATCAAAGTTGTAGGTCTCTTCAAGATCTTTCCAACAAATCTTAAATCACCTCATTCCGATATCGGATGAGAAAGTTACAGTCAAAATACTAAAAAGAAAAATTTCAGAATCTGAGTTTACAGTGTAGTCGACTACTATGCCTTGTAGTCGACTACTAAGCAATTTTCTGACTTCACAGAGTCTGTTTAGACTCGGTGTAATTGACTACTATGACTTGTAGTCGACTACAGATGTAGTTTTTCCAGATTTTAGGTTTTAAATAAGTGACTGTTTATAGCCGTTTTATGGACGTTAATTGGGTTTAAAATTATGTCATTTCAGAGGCTATAAATAGGTTTAAACATCAGAAAATAAGCACCAAGTTTTGCACTTATAAGATTCACATATTGTGCAAATTAACTCTCTAAACTTTCAGTTTTTTCAATCTGTTTTTCTATAAAAGAGAGTTTCTGATATTGCCTTTGTTCCTATCATTCTTAAAGCTTGTTTAGACAATATTCAGAGAGTTAAAAAGATTAATAAGCCACTGTTATACATTCACATCTATATCAAGGCTCATAGGATTGGAATTGTACATTGCTTCAAAGAAAGGTTCTCTCGGTTTATGAGAGGGGTTGGTCTCTTGGTCTAGAGATCGGTGTGACGATTGGCATGGTCTTGTCAATTGGGTTTGCATATTGCATGGTCTTGCTTTGATTTTATAAGGTTTCAAAATCATAGTGGAAACTCTCAAACGGGATTTGCTTGGGGACTGGATGTACACCGGGGAGGTGGAACCAGTATACATGCTTGTGTTTGTGATGTTTATTTTCTGAGATTGACATTCTTTCTTTGCAATTTATAATCTACTTTGCAAACTCACACTCTAGTGTTTAAGTGTAAAGCTTCTGCATAAATTTTAAAAGAATACTATTCACCCCCCCTCTAGTGTTCAAGTGTATCTATTTCAGATCCTACATTTGGTATCAGAGCGAGGTGAAAGATGACATCAACAAATACATCACAATTCAAAGAAGGTCATTCTATAAATCGTCCACCAATGTTCGATGGATTGAACTACAACTATTGGAAGTGTCGAATGGAATTTACCTTCAATCAATTGGCTATGAACTTTGGAGCATTGTGGAAACAAAATATGAGAAGCCAACTACTCCTTTCACGGAATGGACTACATCTCAAAGGAACAATGCAAACTTGGATTCTAAAGCAATGAATGTCTTATTTTGTGCTTTTGACATGAATGAGTTCAATAGGGTGTCAACGGCCACATCCGCATATGATATTTGGCACACACTCGAGGTAACTTATGAAGGTACAAGTAGTGTTAAAGATTCTAACAATAATTTTATTTGTTATGGTTGCAATAAGCCAGGACATATGAAGAATGATTGTCCCCTTCTAAAATCAAAGTCAAAGTTTACAAAATTCAACAAGAAAAGGAAGGTTTTGGCGGCTACATGGGATGATAGTGATGATTCATCTTCAAATGAAGAAATTGAAGAAAAGGAAAGCGCTTATATGTGTTTTATGGCACAATATGAAGTAAGTGACAATGAAGAGCTTTTAGATGCTTTCAATGAATTATATGAAACATTTTTGAGATTAAAGGCTTCACATAATTTTCTTAAAGGTGAAAATAAAAGATTACTTAAAGAAATTTCTAATTTTAATTCTTCTACTATTTCTAATTCTCAAGTAATTGAATTGAAAGAGGAAAATAAATCATTGCTTAAAGAAAATCATATTTTGACTAATGAGAATGTTTATCTAAAATCAGAATGCAATGATTTAAAAATTCGCATTAATGTTTTAGATAAAGATATTTCTTCTATTAAATTAAAATATGATGATATATGTTTGAATGTTAGTAAATTCAATAAAAGTAAAGAGAATTTGAATAATTTGATCTCATTTCAAAAATCTTCAAACAACCATTTTGGCATTGGATTTGTTCCTAAGTATTTTACAAAGAATGATTATGTTTTGAAGAATAAATAAGAATATTCATGCTAAACAAAATAAGTATATATGGATTCCTAAGAATTTGAATATTCATGATAGGAATGATTATATTTCATCTTATATGTATGAAGTTTGCAATTCAAAGAATTACACTTATGTTAATAAATGGAAACCAAATTCCAAGTGGATTTGGATTCCTAAGGGCTAATCCTAATGATATAATATAAAAGGGTACCAAAGTGCTTAATATTTTTATTAAGGTACCCAGGAAAAGAAATATTTAACTAGAATTATGTTTATTTCTTTTTGTTAATGACAAAGGGGGAGTTATATAGAAAATTTTAAATTTTTTACTAATGCTTTGATGCAGGGGGAGTAAAATATTTTATTTAATGATTTCATGCAGGGGGATTAAAATTTTTATATCTTAATAACATATATTTGTCATCATCAAAAAGGGGGAGAATGTTAGGAATCTTGACCCCAAGATTAGTTTGTTTTGATGATAACAAATATTATATGTTGTGTGTATTATGTGCTAACATTTGTTTTGCAGTATCAGAGCTATATCAACAATTATATTCAAAGAGATACTCAAGACATAGATGAGTTCAAGGCAAAATGAAGCAAAGAAGAAGATATACTTTATTGTCAAAATGTAATTTTATATTTTCTTTGCTTAGAAATTTGTACAAGCCTTGATCACTCACACACATGCACACACATAGTGTTAGAACACACTAACACATGCTTAGTGTGTTGGTTAACAATAGAAATCCCCTATGTTAGCCATTAGAGTTTATAGATATTAAGTGAGTCTTAAAACATTTTATTTACACCCCTTAGAAATTAGAATCTGGAAAAACTCAAAAGACCAAAGTTGTAGGTCTCTTCAAGAGCTTTCCAACAAATCTTAAATCACCTCATTCCGATATCGGATGAGAAAGTTATAGTCAAAATACTAAACAGAAAAATTCCAGAATCAAGATTCACATATTGTGCAAATTAACTCTTTAAACTTTCAGTTTTTTCAATCTGTTTTTCTATAAAAGAGAGTTTCTGATATTGCCTTTGTTCCTATCATTCTTAAAGCTTGTTTAGACAATATTCAGAGAGTTAAAAAGATTGATAAACCACTGTTATACATTCACATCTATATTAAGGCTTATAGGATTGGAATTGAACATTGCTTCAAAGAAAGGTTCTCTCGGTTTATGAGAGGGGTTGGTCTCTTGGTCTAGAGATCGGTGTGACGATTGGCATGGTCTTGTCAATTGGGTTTGCAATTTACATGGTCTTGCAAATTGGTTTTTGTAAGGTTTCAAAATCATAGTGAAAACTCTCAAGCGGGATTTGCTTGGGGACTGGATGTACACCGGGGAGGTGGAACCAGTATACATGCTTGTGTTTGTGATGTTTATTTTCTGAGATTGCCATTCTTTCTTTGCAATTTATAATCTACTTTGTAAACTCACACTCTAGTGTTTAAGTGTAAAGCTTCTGCATAAATTTTAAAAGAACACTATTCACCCCCCCTCTAGTGTTCAAGTGTATCTATTTCAGATCCTACATAGTGTACCAAATTTCTCAAGAAAAAAACCTCATGTACTATTGAACTTCAATTAAAATATATTTATTCTCTCAAATTATAATCACCATTATGCTTATGTTAAATAAAATCAATAATTTAACACATTAAATTGACTTTTTCCTGTAGAAATTTACATCCTAATTCTTGGTTTGCATAATCACTATACATTTTGCATAAGAGGACCTTCTTCAAGATGACTTCAAACCAAGGTTTGAATTGAACAAAAATATATATTATTATTGCTTTGTGTGTATATGTGTTTATTAATAATATATTTCATTATTTTTTAACAGAAGAACATATTCTAATCCATGAGAGTAGAAAAACCAAATATAACCAGTTGAATGTTGATCAAAAGAGAACTTACGTGCAGAAAGTCATTGATAATAATAGAAAGAGGAAAATAAATGAATTTGCTGGCAGTAGTACTAATAGCAAGTGACAACGTAAGATTGATTTGTTTTGTGAAGAGCAAAAACGGGAATATGAGCATGGCGGTTTGCATAGATTTATCTTATAATTTATTAAAATAATTACATGATTTTATATGTCCAAATTTATTTAATACTAAAAACTAATATTTTCTTTCTAGGGCAAATTAACCGTAAACCAGTGTGTTCTTCATTTCATAAACTACACACTCCAAAGTCTTATTCATTTTGTGGAGCTAAAAAGTTTGAACACGAGACACCAACATCCTGTTGTCACAACGGTGAAATCCACCTAGCAGATGTGAATATTAAGGACGAGTTATATGTTTTTTATACAGTACAAACCCAAGAGTGTTTTCGGTAAAAGTTGTCTTCATTGCTGAATTCATTATAATATTAATCGTTTACAAAGAATTCGAATTTTAACAAAAGAAAATGAAAGATTACAACTTTCTCAAAAATAACGCAAGATCCGTTCGTCGTTTCTTGCTTGCGTGGGTCTTTAGCCGGTGACGGGGACGTCGATATCCATGGACTACCTGATAATCAGATCAGATCTAAAACTCCGTCGATTCGCAAAGGAATCTAGAAGCAGAAGCGCTTATCTCGGCAACGGCGAGATAATTGCTCTTCTTAAGATTATCACAACGGGATAATCCTAAGGAACGGACGTGGGTGATGCAGATCTGAAGAATCTCTCTCTCTTGCGTTGAAGAACTCGATCAATCTTCAATCCGGCAGGGCTTCGCCAATTCTCTAAAATTCCAGATCTAGAAAAATGAGGGCCTGAGGCTGTATTTATAGGCTCGGGGGGAGTTCGGGTGGTTAAAATTGCACAAAAGTCCGTTTTTTAGGCCTGAAGACACCCTTGGGTGTCTCAGCGAGTCCGAGACACCTTGGGGTGTCTCGTTTGTGCCGAGACACCTCGGAGTGTCTCAACTCAGGCTGAGACGCTCTTTTCCATGCACTTGTCCGTTTCCGCCGTAATTTCTTCGTTCAAACTCGGATTTGAGTGATTCAAAGTACGTTGGAAAGCCGAGGAGGGGTTCTATAAACTCTAATAATTAGATCATTGTGGATTAAGCTGGGATAGGAGCGTCGTTTCATCTTTTGTAAGCGACGCGGGACTCCCGATCAGTTCGTGTCTTCGTTATTCTGAAATTCCGTTACTTTACGTAGTTTGTCGATTCACTTCAAGCGTTCATCGACGTCAATCAAGATTCTGTGACTTGGATAGTGACGTTACTTCATGTAGTTCATCGATTCACTTCAAGCGTTCATCGTTGTTTGGATTATTTCGCTCGACGTACTACGTCTCATGTTGTAGATTTTTGGGTATTAATTCCATCTATTGTATGCCCCTGTTACTTGGATGATTAGACTGATTGCTAGCTACATGATCTCGTTACCTGATTGATTCTGGATGCTTTATGTTATCATGACTTAGTAGTGTTTTCATGTTGATTTGTGGATTTCAGTTGTACGTTCTTTTGTTGTTTCTGTTATCGTATCGTTTTTCGCATTGGATTTCCGTTCGTTCTATTTTCTTTGTGGAGTCGGTCTTGCGTGTGGCCAAGCACGGCTGACGTATCACGCTATTTTCTCCTAATGTACGTCAGACTTAAGAGAAGAACAGGTTCAGCAGGAGTCAGAAAGATTTCTCAACAGGAGTGCCTTGTAGACGGAGCAGAAGGAGTCGAAGCCTATTCTTTGATGGTTCTAGTTTACTTTTGTAGTTCTTTCTTTTTCCATTGATCGATGTATTTTTGTATCTCTCCAATATTCATTTGTTCAGATTTGTATAAGGGCATGTTGACCCGAATATTAGGTCTCAGATGTTATCCCATTTGTGATATGATATTTTTTATTCTGAGTTTGTCTGTTATATTCTTGCTGATTGTGATCGGGGACCTGTGACTTCGCATTGTATTTATTTCCAGACGCTTAGCGTATTGGATTGAGAAGAAAAGAAAAAATAAAAAAAATGATAGTGTATATTTCTTCTCAATCTAATACGTCGCGGGCTTGTTCACGTTCCGATTCCTCTGTATTCTGAAGAAGCGGGGCGTCAGTGACATATATATATATATATATTATATATATATATATATATATATATCATATATATATATAATATAATAAAATATATATATATATTAATAGAGAGAAGAGAGAGAGAGACGAGATGAGAGAGCGAGAGCAAGACGAGAGAGAGAGAAGATGGGTATGCTTGGTACCAAGCATAAAAAATTATGCTTTGTAGTGAGGTGACATAATCACTTCCACTCATTCAAATGGTTGGCATATCGCATATGCACTCCTCAACGCTATGTGAATGTGGTTCCCATTTGAATGGATGTGGAGGGGATTGCTGTCGCCTTACTACAAAGCATAATTTTTCGTGCTTGGTACCAAGCATACCCATATTTTCTCTGATATATATATATATATATAATATATATATATATATATATATATATATATATATATATATAATATATATATATTATATATATATATATATATATATTATATATATATATATATATTATATATATATATATATAATTAGTATATATATAATATATATATATATATATATATATATATATATATTATATATATATATATATATGTGTGTGTGTGTGTGTTGTGTGGTGTTGTGTGTGTGCTGTGTGTGTGCTGTGTGTGTACATATAGTATACATGTACGATGTTATGCTGTTTTTATTTTTTTGTCAAAGTGCAACTCTGTGCCAAGCAACAGACGAGTGTACTTCTACATGCTATGCCCCAATCAACTTGGCGGACATAGACCAATAGGGACGACAACTCGGTTGACTTGTCAAGTCAACATCGTTCCATGTTGACTCGAAAGGCGGTACTTGTCGCCCCCTTTTATCGAAGACGACTAGTCACGAGTCCACCCGACCACTTACCAGATGCCTTACAACGCCGACTAGAAAAGTATTACTTCTCGTCGAAGTTAGAGGACAAACTTCTGCTTCGAGCCTATCTTCGCTGACAACGTGTCAAGATCGCATTAATGCATGTGAAGCGCATCATGCCTCTAGCCCCCATAGCCTTCATGACACATCAGACCACATGGCACTGTCATGCATCCAATCACTTATCGTTTAATGCCGAAGTCATCCATCCCCCACACGCTAACCGACACATGTAAAGCAGGTGCTAACGCAGTTGCCGACCCACACTTCGCTACCGCCATCCCGTGCTTGGCCGAAGTGACCGATCTACCCTTATACCCTAGGTATAAATACATATATTATTCTACCTTACATTGGGAATGGACTTTTTGAGCTAGATTTACAAATTTGATCCTTTAAGCAATCATACTGCACACTCACAAGAACTACCATTGTTCTTATTTACCCCATTCAAGTTCATTAGTTAACTTGATCGTTGGAGGCATAACAGAGAAACCAAACCCGTCCTCTCACGAGCTTCTACTTGTACAGATTCATCTACCCTGTCCAAAGAACCAGACATAAAGTCGGTAAAGAAAGCGACCACTCATCAATCCCCAATAAATTCGTCCAAACACGGATACATTTTGACTGTGTAATCACTAGTACATCAACAGTTTGGCGCCCACCATGTGGCCCTCTTTTCTCTTCGAAGAAAGCATGCCTGGTTCTTTAGTTTCACTCTGTAGAACCATATCAAGGCTATTGTTTGCGTCGAAAATTGTTGTATTCATTGCGGTATTCATTACAACTTCGATCGTTACAATGAAAACAAAAGGATAATCTTTTTATAAGATCTTTACACAATGAAAACAGAATTTACAACTCTCGTCAAAACAAACGCAGAGATCGTTTATCGGTCTTCTGCTTGCGTGGGATCTTTGCCTGTGCCGGGGTTTATCCGTGGACCGCCTTAGATCTGGATCCGGTTGATGAAAAATTTGGCAGAGCTTCGTCTTTACCGAGGAAGTATTTGATTTGAAGCGCTGAGATCAACCAAGCGAAATCAGGGCTCTTCTCGAGATTAAGACCAAGCCTAATCTCAAGGGACGGACGGGAACGGGCGTCGGATCTCTCGAACTCTCCTTCTTTATGTCGAAGAACTCGTCAAGATCTGTCAACCCTCGCTAAAATTCGTACTCCTTTGACTCCACAATCCGGCAGCACCTCCTCGTCTTGATAATCAATCGTCCCTGCTAAAAGGATGCCTTAAGCTTGTATTTATAGGCCTCGAATGCAGTTATTTGGATGAGAACAAGTGATTTGGCCTTATCTTTAGTCAATAACAGCCTAACCACGTTTGTAGATGATATCAAGTCAGTTGGGAACCTCTGGAACCAATAAATCTCGAGAAAAACCATCAAAAATCGAACCCGATCGAAACAGTGCGCGCAGGACAAGTCTGACCCGCGCTTGCGCGGGTCGGGTTGATCCGTCCCGCCCTCGCGCGGGTCGGGTTGATCCGTCCCGCGCTCGCGCGGGTCGGGTTGATCCGTCCCGTGCTCGCGCGGGTCGGGTTGATCCGTCCCGCGCTCGCGCGGGTCGGTTTGTTCCGTCCCGCGCTCACGCAGGTCGGTTTGTTCCGTCCTGCGCTCGCGCAGGTTTGCCGATTTTTTCTTCTTTTCCGTTCTCTTTCTTCGAGACTTGTCCTTTCGCGTGTTTGGTTCGCTTCGTTGATTTATATGCTTTGAGTTGATTGACGCGTGCGTGTTGATTGACGCTGGATACCTATAGGCATTTTTAGACGCCTACAGATACCCCCTCCAAAGTATTCCAGACTCATTCTTTTATAGAGGAGTCTGGAATGCTTTGGATAAGATAGGCCATCTCCTCTATTTCGTAGAGCGACCTTTAACTACCTCAATTCTTAACTTCTTCAGCCTTCAATCTATTCATTGTTCCGTCGAATAGATGAAGTTCTTCCGGCGCTGCGTTTATCGTCTGACCGTTGTTGAAATCTTGAACTGAGATTGGTGTGTAAGTTTCTGAACTTAGCTCATGCCATTGAGTTGACTTTGAACTAATCCTCTCCGTCGGGAATTCATATCTAATTGTAACTGAAATCCTTGGAGTCATCTTTTGCCTTATTTTGGCAAAATTGCTGATGCGTTGACCAGCATCGATCTTTACTGTAACGTGTTGACCGGCGTTAACACAGTTTATACTCGTACGTTCGCTGGAGTCTACACAGTTTAAGCTCTTAAGACATTGGAGCGTGACGGTCTCGAATGTCGGGCTATAAGACCAACTATTAAAGCTGATTCATCTGCACGTGTGGATCTTATCCTGAAGTTTGTTGAATGTTCAAGTCATGAGACCAACTAATGAAGCTGATACGTCAATGACTCGTACTTATAGAATTTTTAGCAAATTCTCAGCCATCAACGGGTTTGATAAGCCTTTACCGACTACCGTTTGAGTCGGGCTAGCATGCGAATTGTTTAAGTCCGTTCCGCATGTAACGTTATGCTAAAAGAGTTAACTCTTTTAGTGCTACGATATTGAATACGTAGACTTCGTCTTTCTCATGTGAAAAGACTAAACAACGACGTGTATCGGACGTAGACTTTAAGGTTTTTGGCAAACCCTCAGCCTTCAACGGATTTGGCGTGCCTTTACCGATTACCGTTTGAATCGGGCTTGCATGCGAATTGTTTAAGTCCGTTCCGCATGTGACGTTGTGCTAAAGGAATGAACTCCCTTAGACTTGATGCTACGATATTGAATACGTAGACTTCGCCATTGTTACGGGAATAGGCTACCCGACAACGCGTGGTAGGCGCTGACTTATCCCTTCTTAGGCTTCGGGATAAAATACCCCAGACTAGATTCTGGTGTCTTTTTCAATCAGTGAAAGACTAAACCGGCAACGCGAGTTAGGCGTTGACTTATCCCTACTTAGGGTTCGGGATAAAATTCCCCGCGCGTGTGAAGCACGGATTTTGGCGTTATGAATAACGACTTGCCACAATATCGAATATGTGGTCTTTTGTTCTTTTTACGGTTAAGAACTAACCAGCAACGCGTGTTAGGCGTTGACTTATCCCTACTTAGGCTTCGGGATAAAATTCCTCATGCATAAAAAGCATAGATTTTTGTTGCTACGATGCTGAATACGTAGACTCGATCGTTTTTTATGGGGACGAACCACCCAGTAACGCGGGTTAAGCGCTGACTTATCCCTACTTAGGCTTCGGGATAAAATTCCCCATGCATAAAAGGCATGGATTTTTATTGCTACGATGCTAAATACGTAGACTCGGTCGTTTTTTATGGGGACGAACCACCCAGCAACGCGGGTTAAGCGCTGACTTATCCCTACTTATGCTTCGGGATAAAATGCCCCAGATTGGATTCCGGTGTCTTTTTCAATCGGTGAAAGACTAAACCGGCAACGCGTGTTAGGCGTAGGCTTATCCCTATTTAGGAGTTGAGATAAAATTCCCCGTGCACAAAGTGCACGGATTGGAAGTTGGGAATTATGTCTTTGGAGTTGAGATAAAATTCCCCGTGCACAAAGTGCACGGATTGGAAGTTGGGAATTATGTCTTTTCTCAGAGTAAAGACGGACTGGAAAATGGAAGAGGAAGAATTATATATTCTATCTCCCTGCACTGAAGAGGAAGAATTTTATATTCTATCTCCAGTTGGAAAGGAAATTCAAGGTGGGATCTCCACCCCCAGAATCCGGAAAGATGAAACTAGAAGTGGGATCTCCACTCCGAGAATCGGAAAGATTCAAGTAACCCTAACTTTTATAGGATTGGTTGCTTGATCCAAGAAAAGAGTTCCTCATTTATTGAGGGGAAATTCCAATTTCGACCCTAACTTTTATAGGTTTGGTTGAAAAAGAAAAGATGGAAGTCTTTCGTTTATCGAAAGGGATGACTCGATCTTTGTCCTAATTATCTGCAGGTTTGACTAAGTGAGGTTGGAGACAATCCTAACTTTTATAGGTTTGATTGCTCGAATTGAAAAATGACCTCTCATTCATGGAAGAAATCGAGAGGAGAATCTGGTTGTGGTCCTAACTTTTATATGTTTGACCAAGGAAGCAGTGGAAGTGGGGGGTTTGAGACGATCTTACCTTTTATAGGCTTGATCGTTCAATTTAAAAGTGGGCCTCTCATTCATGGAAGGAATCGAGAGGGGAGTTTGGTTGTGGCCCTAACTATAGGAAGGTTTGACCAGGTAGACAGTGAGAGTGGGAGTACAAATCACAGTGGGGGTTTAGTGTTTATCACTTTGTTCGTAATGATCGGGTTATCTCTAAGAAAATTACATATAGCATTCTTCTGGGAACTTCCCATTACATGAATCATCCACCCCTAGCTTCCTTCTTGGAACTGGGTGTAACAACCGTAAATTTTGATACGTATTTAAATAAATTTTTTTAGTATTTAAAATATTATATTATATTTTATTAATACTTTTCCTAATTTCTGGAATTTTCTGAGTTTTTTTAAAATAAATAAATAATAAAATATATAGTCTTGTATTTTTAATTCTGCTAAATATTAATTTACGGTTTAGTGATTTTTATATATAATCATTTGGTGACTAATATTATTAATGACCTTGTTAATATTGATGTAAACTTGAGTATAGTACAGTAGTATATAAATATTAATAAAAAGATTTTTGGTTGATTATTAATTATTAATATAATTTAATATTATGTGGAAATTTCGAATTTATTTTTCCTCTCTTATTTTTCCTCTAATTTGAATTTGAATTCCTTCCATATATTTTTCCCTAATTTACTCCCAATCAATTTCTAATCACCGTTTAAACTCTTTTTTGAATTCCTTCCATATATTTTTCCCTAATTTACTCCCAATCAATTTCTAATCACCGTTTAAACTCTTTCTATTTTTAATTCCGTAATTTTCTCTCTCTCACATTATTCTCCTCGTAAATCTCTCTCTACTTCTTTTTCTCTCACGTCATCTCTCTCTTCCCCTCACACACTCTCTCAAAAGAAACCCATCACCATCATCATCATCTTCGTTCTCCCTCTTCCTCATCTCCCGAGCACCCG
>NC_033796.1:42692455-42697736 GCF_001876935.1 Asparagus officinalis | reverse complement strand
CCCTCGTCGCAGTCGAACTCCTACCCCTCGCTCGAGCTCATCAGCTCGATTCAGCCCCAACGCCGCCAACGTCTCAAGCACCTGAACCCCTCCCCGCCGTCTTCCTTGCCCCGACCAAACACCAGCAGCCGCACAACTCTCGTCACCCTCCTCTGAACTCGCCCAACTCCGGTCACCTCGCTCCTCCTTGCAACCACGCCGGCAGCCCCGAGATCCCGCTCAGCCGCTGTCGACGCCGACAGGTCCGTGCCTAGCCGCGGACAGCCCTCCCCGTCAAACCTCGCTGCCGTCAGTCCCGACCCGTAGCCTCGCCACCGTCGCCTCGCCAACCGCTGTTCAGATCCGACAAGATTCGCCCACTACAATGCTATCGCACACCACCTGTTTGACGATATGTCAACGCACATCCAGTGGAAGAACCACCCCCTTCTAGCCGCCGGCAAGCCCGTCAGAGCTCCGAGACATTCCAACAACATTCCCGAGCATCCGCATCAGCGCCGTCGCCTCGTCATCAGACCCCACGGTCTCGCAGGCAAGATCCCGAACCTTAATTATTTTATTTTAATTATTAGTTTATCGTAAATTATTATGTGACTTGCCATTTTAATATTTATATCTGTTAGTAATTGGTTAATTAATTTAGTCTGTGATATGTTATTACATGCGTGGGATTTGTTGATGAATGATTGTATGGAACTTGTTGTTTTATCACCTAGTTATTATCCAATAGGAGAGACTGTACATGAAGACGACTCCTGTTAAAAGTATGATTTATAAGCGTGCTTTCACGGCATGGCTGTACCCTTGATATCGATATCCCGGTATGAGGTTTCCTTGATTATTATTATTATTATAGCATTGACTAGACGATGCACTCTTGATCGGACGTGTTACGAGTCACGGTTATGTTCATAGTTTTACAGAAGTCGTTCCACGGTAACTCCGTGGCTAGTGCATAATATTTCATATACAGTTACGTAATTAATATGACAAACATGAGGTTATAAAGGGGAATTGGACGGAGAATATAGCATGTATATAAACGGGCACAACGCTTTCTTGTTATCGTGATATCGTGAGTGTTATATATGTGGGCCAGAGGGCCAATACTTGACTTGAAGGCGGCCCCCGGACGACTTTACGGGGACCCGATTATATACATCAAAATATTCTTCCCCAATTCAAATAACATGTAAAACAAGAATAATATGCTTGCATGCTTTATGGTGGACTTTGTTAGTTTTGTTGAGATGTAGATCAGTGTTGTTCTTTTCATACATAGATCGGGATTAATATTTAATTATCTGCAATTTGAGACATATGGTATATACATGAGGGTTTCCTTGTTTGGATTATTTCGCTCGACGTACTACGTCTCATGTTGTAGGTTTTTAGGTATTAATTCCATCTATTGTATGTCCCTGGTACTTGGATGATTAGACTGATCGCTAGCTACATGATGATTAATATTTAATTATCTATAATTTGAGACATATGGTATATACATGAGGGTTTCCTTGTTTGGATTATTTCGCTCGACGTACTACGTCTCATGTTGTAGGTTTTTAGGTATTAATTCCATCTATTGTATGTCCCTGGTACTTGGATGATTAGACTGATCGCTAGCTACATGATCCCGTTACCTGATCGATTCTGGATGTTTTATGTTATCATGATTTAGTAATGTTTTCATGTTGATTTGTGGATTTCAGTTGCACGTACTTTTGTTGTTTCTGTTATAGTATTGTTTTCGCATTGGATTTCCATTCGTTCTATTTTCTTTGTGGGGTCGGGTCTTGCCGTGCGCCATGCACCTGACGTACACCTGTTTTCTCTGGTGTACGTCAGACTTAGAGCAGAAGAACAAGTTGAAGCTTAGTTATTCCTTCAGTTTACTTTGTAGCATTTCTTTTCTGCCGGATCATTGTATTTTACATTTCTCTAGTATTCTTTGTTCAGATATGTATAAGGGCATGTTTGACCCGTATTTTTATGTCTCGGATGATATTTCTTTTATGATATGGATTATTTCAGTTCTGGGTTGTTCATTATATTCTTACTATCTGTGATCGGGGACCTGTGACTTCGCATTGTACTTATTTCCAGACGCTTAGCGTATTAGGTTGAGGAGAAAAGTTTATTTTTATTTATTCTCCTTGATCTAATACGTCGCGGGCTTGTTCACGTTCCGGTTCCCGTGTATTTTGGGAAGCGGGGCGTGACACTGGGTCTGACTTTGTACTCCGTTACATGACCGGGTTATCCTTAAGAATATTAGCGTAACATTCTCCAGGAACTTCCCATCAACGGTAGGAAACAGTTTAGACTCATATACCTATTGGAGTATCAGGGAGCAGTTTAACCTCTTACACTGGTCGGAGGATTAAGAAGCAGTTTATACTCTTATACTTGTCGGAGTGTTCATTCGGCTCAATTGAGCGATATAACGCCGGCTTCAACCAAGGTTTGGATGCTATTATTAAGAGCGAAGCAAGCCTTGGTAGGATGAAGGATCATCCTATGGTACGCACAGTATCTCGGATCCGTAGTATTATCAGCTTCCTCCTGATCTGGGATAGGTGGTAGCTTGATCTTGTTGTTTTCAAGGAGAGACTCGAAGATGGCTGGAACGTCTTCGTCCTTGAAGGAGTACTCTTTTTGGAGTATCGGATCCGGAATCTTTTGCTGCCTTCGGGGTTGTTGCGATGTCTGATTAACGTCTACAACCGTTGTATGTGCCTTTCCTTTACCACGGGAGGCAAAGTTTGAGTTCGGAAGATTCGTCGTCGGTTGGCTCCTCTCGGCTTTCTTCCTTCGGAGGAAGCGTTCGGCCCGCTCTCCGCGCGTCTTCAACTCTTTCCAAGTGTTGGACGGTGCGACTCCCATAACTTCTAATATCTCAATAGATAGGTTGTTATGACATGTCTGGAGGATGAAGTCCTCCGTGATCGGATCTCGGCAGTTCATTGCTTTATTCCGAAAGCGCTTGACGAAGTTGTCGACTGTTTCGTCATCTTCTTATTTCTCATCGAAAAGTGTCCTGATGGATACCTCGTCGTCGTCTTCAAAGAAGTTACCAAGGAATGAGTTCTCCATATCGTCACAGTTGTTAATACTTCCGGGCTTGAGACGGCGGTACCAATCGAAGGCCGGCCCGCGAAGGGTGCCAACGAATGACCAAACCATCAAGGGTTCATTGCCGGAGATCATACCCAAGTGGGACTTGAAGTAGATCAGATGTTGAGTGGGTGAACCCTTCCCGTCAAACGGCGTGAAGTTAATCAGGTTGAACTTCGCCGGATACGGGATCGAATCCCATTCTCTTGGATAGGGACATGGAATGCCGGTCCTTTTCACCTCTCGAGCAGACATTAGAGCGTTGATTTTGCTCTCGAGATCTTTCATTTTCTCATCCTCACTCGTGTCGGGCCTCAGACGATTTGAAAGAGGAATAACACGGCCACCCCCGGTGTTGTCGTCTTTAGTGGGGCCACCCCCAGCGTTTTGGTCAACGAGAGGGTTATAAGGATTAAGACGTTCATCTACATCTGAATCGCTATTTGCTTGGTTAGCAGTGTTGCGACGATTGGATTCACCAATTTGATTCGACAAAGCTCGGATTAGTTGGTCATGTTCTTCCCTCATCCGTAGCATAGTCATTTCTATTTCGATCTTGAATGCCTCTTTCTGTTTGGCCAAGGCATCCTCAACCATTTTGGCTACCTGCTCGGTGTTGATCATGAACACTTCGTGAGATTGTCCCGGGCTAGATACCGTATTGTCAGAAGCGACTGCAGAGTTAGCATCCGATACTTCATCATCCGAGGATAACCATTCTTTGGTAGTCCCTGCGTCTAGTGGTCCCTGATCGCAACCGGGTTAGACGATGCGATACAAGCGGGTCAGAGCTAGAAGGTCGAATTGATTTTCCCTTATCAACCATATTGATGGTAACCTCTGGGGGTTCGTCACCTTGAACGACCGATTGTTTCTTATGGAGGTGCTTTAGATTAGACTTATCCTTTCCGTTGGAGATCCTCTCAAATACCGAGACCCTCTGCGGAGCGGTCTTGGGGCAACTTCACGCTGATAATACTGTCCTGATTAGTTCGACGCACGGGTAGTGAGATTTGGTTTCTCGGGCATATCTCTTCCGAGACTCGTTCATACCCCCAGCCCGATAGTACAACTCATCGATCAGATGACCGGAGCAACCTATCGTGTGTTGACATGACTCCCCTGGTTTAACGTTGTCATCGTCAGATGAATACGTTTCTTTCAGGGGATTTGCCGCTTTATTAGCATTCTTAAGAGTCACGTGTTTAGAACTACGCTTTTAGGAGCGCAGGATCTCAACAGGCTCTTGGTTTTGGATACACACCCCCAGGCGGGCGGAAATTGGAGTTTTCCCTTTATGAGGAGGCTTGAAATTGTTGCGAGGGCGTGTGCAACCCCCAGCTCGACGAGTTGTTTGGGGTTCAGTCACCGGACCCAAACGCTCTTCGATCAGAACTTTGCCTCGATCCTCGTGCAAAGGACCCAGGCGATCGACTATCCTCACCTTGAAATGGGACAAGTCCGCACTGTCCCGGTGCTCCGTCGGAGGTGCGGAACTCATAGGGATCGACGAAACAGGTGTAGAACATCTTCTGCCTTGACTCTGGCGCGGGTCAGATTTAAGTGACCGACGGGTTGGAGGGTCGGATTCAAGTGACCCGCGATTTGGAAGGTCGGATCCAAGTGACCCGCGAAGTGGAGGGTCGGATCCAAGTGACCCGCAAAGTGGGGGGTCGGATCCAAGTGACCTGCGATTTGAAAGGTCGGATCCAAGTGACCTGCAAAGTGGAAGGTCGGATCCAAGTGACCTGCGAAGTGGAAGGTCGGATCCAAGTGACCTGCGAAGTGGAAGGTCGGATCCAAGTGACCTGCGAAGTGGAAGGTCGGATCCAAGTGACCTGCGAAGTGGAAGGTCGGATCCAAGTGACCTGCGAAGTGGAAGGTCGGATCCAAGTGACCTGCGAAGTGGAAGGTCGGATCCAAGTGACCTGCGATTTGGAAGGTCGGATCCAAGTGACCTGCGATTTGGAAGGTCGGATCCAAGTGACCTGCAAATTGGCGGGTCGGATTGGAGTGACCTGCGTTTTGACGGGTCGGATTGGAGCGACCTGCGTTTTGGCGGGTCGGATTGGAGTGACCTGCGTTTTGGCGGGTCGGATTGGAGCGACCTGCGTTTTGGCGGGTCGGATTGGAGCGACCTGCGTTTTGGCGGGTCGGATTGGAG
>NC_033796.1:42672735-42692443 GCF_001876935.1 Asparagus officinalis | reverse complement strand
GACCTGCAGATTGGCGGGTCGGATTTGAGTGACCTGCAGTTCGGCGGGTCGGATTTGAGTGACCCGCATTTTTCGATCTTTTCGGCCGCCGTCTTGGACTTTGGCCTCCAAACTTTGTGCAGTTTTGGTGGCTTCTTTTCCACTTCTTCCCTCTGCAATCTTTTGACCTCTTGCGCAAGAATTCGCGCGCGCAAGCAGTACGCGACGCTTTTTGATCCGCTCTTCAAGAGTTGAACGGGTCCTTTTGACTTGTACCCATTCACTTGTTGGTGATTTGGAGGAGAGGGCATTTGTCCGCTGTTGGGGCGCTTGACGTTGCCTAATTTTCAGATCCGTCTCGTAACGGATCCCGTCAATTGACTCCAAAGCCCTAGCGAGTTGGCGCGCAAGGCGTTGGCGCTGCCTTTGGCGAGCTCTCTTCGATAAAATGGACGCGCTTTCTGTACTCAACTCCTTGATTGAGGAGGAGTTCAGATCTGCAGATTTGGACTCATTGGAGGCTGGAAGGGCGTTGTAAGGTTCAGCTACCGCAACAACGGGGGCGTTGATCTTCCTTCGCTTGCGAGAGGCGGAGGATCTGGAGGAGGAGGACGACAGATATTCCTCGAACTTCAGTTGGTCGAACTCGTACTCGACCACTTCTTCAACCGGGATGCAGATCCGAGGTTACGACACGACAGCTCCGGCAGCGAAGCTGTTGGCTCCCACTATGGTCGCCAGTTTGTTTGCGTCGAAAATTGTTGTATTCATTGCAGTATTCATTACAACTTCGATCGTTACAATGAAAACAAAAGGATAATCTTTTTTATAAGATCTTTACACAATGAAAACAAAAGTTACAACTCTCGTCAAAACAAACGCAAAGATCGTTTATCGGTCTTCTGCTTGCGTGGGATCTTTGTCTGTGCCGGGGTTTATCCGTGGACCGCCTTTTATCCGTGGACCGCCTTAGATCTGGATCCGGTTGATGAAAAATTTGGCAGAGCTTCGTCTTTACCGAGAAAGTATTTGATTTGAAGCGCTGAGATCGACCAAGCGAAATCAGGGCTCTTCTCGAGATTAAGACCAAGCCTAATCTCAAGGGACGGACGGGAACGGGCGTCGGATCTCTCGAACTCTCCTTCTTTATGCCGAAGAACTCGCCAAGATCTGTCAACCCTCGCTGAAATTCATACTCCTTTGACTCCACAATCCGGCAGCACCTCCTCGTCTTGATAATTAATCGTCCCTGCTAAAAGGAGGCCTTAAGCTTGTATTTATAGGCCTCAGATGCGGTTATTTGGATGAGAACAAGTGATTTGGCCTTATCTTTAGTCAATAACAGCCTAACCACGTTTGTAGATGATATCAAGTCAGTTGGGAACCTCTGGAACCAACAAATCTCGAGAAAAATCATCAAAAACCGAACCTTTCCGTCCTGCGCTCGCGCAGGTTTGCCGATTTTTTCTTCTTTTTCGTTCTCTTTCTTCGAGACTTGTCCTTTCGCGTGTTTGGTTCGCTTCGTTGATTTGTATGCTTTGAGTTGATTGACGCATGCGAGCTGATTGGCGCGCGCGAGCTGACTGTCGAGCGCGCAGGTCCCTTGATTCGCCGTTTTGCTTCAGGCGCTTGTCGGCGTCAGATAATCCTCTTAGACTCGGATAACGGTGTTCGTCATCTTCTCTCTGTCTCGAGCTGTGTGCGGACACCTATAGGCATTTTTAGACGCCTACAGCTATGTTACTCGAATTCAGCTTGGAAGAGCTCCATGAGAGCACATCTAGAAATCAACAAAATCATGTTTTTCTACATTATTAATCATTTTTGGAAGTTTTAGCAATCATTTTGGGAGTATTTATCAGCTAGACATCTATGGCACGAAGGAGCTCATGTTATCTTCGAAGCCACCACGGCTAGCATCTTGGTTGTCTTTTTGGAGAGAACAACTCCGGCTCCTTGATCGCTAAATCATGAGAACAATAGGAGAATGTCTCCTTCTTCGCTGGAATAATCTCTTTTCTAGAGTCTTCAGCCCGCAAGGATGTAGAAGAGTTGCCTAGTATCCTCTGGTCGTACCGCACAACCCACAAGAACTTGACCGGGGAGACACCATTTAAGCTAGATTATGGCGCCAAAGCAGTCACTCTCGTCGAAGTAGGTATCCTGACCATCCGACTACAGCACTTCGATGAGGGCGTGAACTCAACAGGATTTCGAGTCGGCCTTGACCTCCTAGACCAGACCCCGAGGGAAAGCGCTCCGGACTCAGGTCACTAATCATCAACAAATCGCCCGCTACTATAACAGCAAGATCCGACCTCAGAGATTCAATTACTAGCGATCTCGTCCTCCGCAAAGCTGATTTAGACAAAGACACTCGTAGAGGCAAGCTAGCACCTAGGAAGACCCCTACACAGTCTTAGAGGAGCTGCAAGCTGTCACCTATCGATTAAGGGCCCCAGACGGGAGAGCCCTCCAGCATCCCTGGAATATCGAGCACCTGCAGCGTTATTTTCAATAATTTCAATGTGTGACTTTCAATAATTTTGTAAATTTCCTTTGATGTCAATGAAATTCTTATGGAAACTGACTCGATTGCTATCTTGCACTTCTATAGTGCCCAATCTATGCAGGAACACTAAGCCATTTGTGCCTTTTCAGGAATAAACCCAATGCACTCACCATATGGTCGACTCCCACAGTTACCTCTCGACCATTATGATCACATTGAATACTCGGACGTCTATGTAAGTCCTGAGCACCCAACCTCAGGGTTGTCCTCTCACCTAATTGTCGTTAGGCCGGCTCTCAGTAGGGCGAAAGACCTAGTCGACTTCAGCAAGTCCTAGGCACACCCTCAGGGTTGAACTTTAGTAAGTTCTAGGCAGTCACCCCCGGTTGAATATTAAGCTCTTGGTGCCTTTTTAGGAATAAACTCAAAACACTCACCATATGGTCGACTTTCACAATAACCTCTTGATCGTCATGGTTACATTGAAGCCCCAGCCGTCTACGTAAATCCTAGGCACTTAACCTCCGGGTTGTCCCTTTTGCCATTTTGCCCACACTGTGGCCCCCACAAAGCAAAAGACATAGTCGATTTCAGCAAGTCCTAGGCACAATCTCAAGGTTGTAAAAGACCTAGTCGGCTTCAATAAGTCTTAGACACAACCTCGGGGGTGTTCAAGTCCCAGGCGTCTACGTAAGTCCTAGGCACCCGACCTCCGGGTCGTCATTCTGCCAAAAGCCCTTAGTGCCATCATGGGTAAACCCAAGGCATGAAATTCAATTGTTCGGTCATCTTCGACAAAAGACTTAGGTATTTCAACTTGCCAGTTCTCGTCGACAAAAGACCCAAACATCACGCCCACAAGCGGCACAAGATGAGCCAATCGTCTCGACTCCACAACATTTGTGTCGACACAATGCGGTAAACTCACAACAATCAACACTTAGTTCTCTCAATCAAAACAAAGCTACAAGCTAACAAAACAAAAACAAGGAATAATTATTTTTTGCTATTTTAAACTTTTTAATTTAAAGTGATATATATATATATATATATATACTATAGGTATATATATGACTATATATGATATATATTATATATATATATATATGATATATATAATATATATATATTATATATATATATATATAGTATATATATATATTATATATATATATATATATATATATACTTATATATATATATATTATATATATTATATATATTATATATTAAGTATATATATCATAAAAATGATCTTCACACAAAAAACTTCATGTAAACACAATATGTATGTCGTTCAGACATTGAAGGAAGTCCTACATCCATGAGAACACAATCTTTCCTTTAGTATTCTTTCAACTAGTCTTGCGTTGTCCGTGCCAAAGCACGGTTTTTTTTTTTTTTTGCTACAGTATTCCCGCCTTTTTAACATCTCCTGTTTTGAATTTTCTGGGAATGCTACAGTAGCCGTTCTGCTACAGTGTATTTTACATGCTCCAGTGTACCTGTGTGCTACAGTAATTTTTTAATTAATTATCTGCTACAGTAATACTGCTACAATAAATCTACTGTAGCATTTATTGTAGCATGAACAGTAACTCTCTGATCCTGCTATTTGTATAAAAGAATAGATCACAACTTTACAAGAGAGAAAAAAAGAAAAATAATTGTTATTCATTAATGTTTAATTGGGTGAATTCCTTCAAGTTATATTCCTCGTATAGTGAAGAAAAAATTTTGTTATTGAGAGTAAAATCTGCTAAAAAATAAATATAAAGCAAAATAATCCGGGCTGGGCTGGGCCAAACCAAAGATGGGCCGGTTCAACCCCTCTGATCTCGGATTTAGCACAAAACCTAGCCCAACCCACAACTCGATGACATTGAGTATTCCTTGAGTCTTGACCCATGACGGGCTGCGTCGGTTCAACCCACATGTCGACTCGGCATGTGCCCACCCCTACAGATTACTCAAAAATTGGACATTGATCAGTCCATCCAGTTTTGAGGAGTTTGCCAAACAAAGCCTTATATTGTTGCATAGTTGTTGTAGAGTATTGTGATTTCTTCTTCACACACAATCTTCGAGCTGTTTAGTAACCCCTACACTAACCAAATAACAGAACTAATCTGCTTAGGGGTTTAAAATGTGTTTGACAAAAAATGATCTAAGATTCGACTAGATTTTTCCATTCAAAAAGGGTACCCCTTAGTTAGGTTATATTCGAGCTGTGTGGATTTTACGTTCTTATCTATTTCGGATCGGTTCTCGAATCCTGCCCCCTACCGAATCCGAACAGAGGAGTTACGGGTTCGGATTCGGGTTGAATTTCGGATCGTTTTCGTGAGAATCCAATTTCATCTCTCCGCCCCCAAAATTCCCAAGGATCATGAAATATCAGCGGTCTCTCTCTTCCCCCTCTCTCTCGCCCCTTTCGCGCCGCCGATCAAACGAACAAAAGGTAAAGCTCAATTTCTCTCTCTTATCTTTCTCTCTCTCTCATTCTATAAACCCTAAATCCTATCATCATTAGGGTTTACTTTCTCTCCCCCAAATCCCACAAAACCCTAAAATCGATCCCTTAAATTTCTTCTAATTGGCGTAGAAGATAGTTCGTTCATCTGATTGCTCGGTAGAAATCAATTCTTGGCGAATCATCTGCTAATTAGGTAAATTTCATCGGTTTCTTGAAATTGATTATGTATTCTATTTGTTGATTGCGGGGTTGATCAATGAAATTGATGGTTTCAGTGAAGTTATTTTATCGTAAATGGCGATTGCCGCTTCTGGGCAACTGAACCTGGATGAAGCTCCATCTTGGGGTTCTCGGAGCGTCGACTGCTTCGAGAAATTGGAGCAGATTGGGGAAGGGACTTATGGGTAAGTCGAATTAATTCAAAAAGTTCTTTTTGTTTCTCAAGGAAATCTAGAAATCTCTCTTTTTTGTGTATTATTATTTGAGATTATTATTGCTGGTTAAATTAATTCGATTGGTGGGAGGTCTTATCATTCAATGAAAATTATCCCAAAGTGCTCCCTTTCTTGATTTTATCATGAAAATTTGTCTTGATTAAGTTTCTTACATCTAAGCTGAACGACATTGAGATATTGATTTGAGAATTAACTGACCTGAAGTTTCCTAGAGTTTTCCCTGTTTATCCTGTATCACATGATGCCTCAACTCCCAGTAATTGCACTACTATTATTGTACAGGTTTATAAGAGATGTAGACCGTTCATGTAATGATTTTTTATCACATATAATTTGTAACAATTAGGAATGGAAATTCCAGTTGTTTCGGGCTTTCAGGACGAGCAGGTTAAAGTTGGGATATTCTGGTTTGGTTCCTTTCTCCCATTCTTCAGCATTCTTGTTACCGGTATACAAAATGATGATTTGTTTTAGGAATTGACCCATATTACTGGAAACTAGTTATTGTGAGATGGGGGGTGAAGTGCAGTGCTTTGATTATATAGTATTAGGGATTTAAAAGAAAAATTGTCTTTAGCATTATGGCTTATAGAATGAGGATTCATCTTTCATACATATGCAAGAAAAGCATTTATGAAAACTCAATAGAGTAAATATGGCATGGTGGATGTTTTGGTGTGAGCTAGGTAGCAGATATTGAATTATGGGATAAATGCTTTTGTATCTGTTGTTGGTTTAAGAGGCAGACATAAGATTAAAGTGTTTTTTGATTAAAATGTAGAAGAGAATGAACCACATTGGGCCCAACAGATTGTGCAACTCTACTATATGTCAAGTCTTCCTAGGGTGTCATGTCACAAATAAACTTCTAATCTACATATATGATGGTGATGAACTTAACGAAGAAGATAATTACAGACAAACTGAATTACAGAACATGATTTATGTAACCAACCTCCCACGTTTGCAGTGAATGCATTCTGTTTGCGTTGTTGTATGCTTGTCACCTACTTTAGGTCAGTTTCAACAGTTTGCATACAATGCTTGGAAGTAGGAATGCCACTGAAGTTTTGATCTTTAGCTTTGTTATTCATCAACTAGTAGTGGCTTCTTGCAGCTGTTACATGCACTTTTATACTTCTTTTGTTTTACAATAATAATGGTTCCTATTAGTGCACAATGCTGCCCCCCCCCCTGCGCCCGCTATCTCTCTCTGTGTGTGTGCTCGCCTCTCTCTTTCAACTGAAAGATCTTTTATTTATAGATCATTCATCTTTCCTCCCCCATGATTTCCGCATCTCCAGAATAGGATTTATGATACTTTTGTCAATATATTTTACCATGTTATCGAGTGTTTCACATGGTTTTGTAGTAACTAATTACATATTTACTTTTATTAAGTCAGAAAGTTGACAGTTTCTTTTTTTGATTCCCATATTCTTTATTTTAACTTAATGCTTACATCTTAAAGTTTGCATATCATGTTCTTTTGGATTCTTTGTTGACAATCTTTCCCATGACGTTATTGTATACCATTTAATACTACAGTAAAACTTTTTATGTGCTCAATGCACATTGATTAAATATTTTAACTCGTTGATAGAAACTTGTTAGGCACATGTAATCATGAGTAAAGAGTGTGAGTTCAGTTAGCATAATTTGCTATGCATGAACCAAAATGTGAGCAGCATACGAATGAAGATTTGAACCCACCAGGTTTTGAGATCAGTAGGCTTAGCAAAATCATCTTGAATATTTCTGCAATATTGTGATTTGGAGAGAGTAGCAAGTCAGATCACGTAGGAAAAAGAATGCTGTCAATCCGTTAATTAAACCCAAGAGTTAGTTCTCAAGAGCAACAAAAGCTTATTGAGCTATTAGTTTCAGCCTTTCAGGAATGTTGTATTTGACGTGTAAAGACATAGTTCTAGCAGAAAGTGATGTAGCTGTCAAGGGAACTCAAACTAGTGGGTTGAAAATGGAAGGCGGGAAGCAGACCGGGTATGGAGGCGTGAATGGGAGGAGGTGGAGGATGGGAACCATCAAAGATAAAAGGGAGAGGATTTGTGTGCTATCAAAGCGGACTGAAGCAGAGAGCACAGTTGAGTTACAAGACAATTTTATAGGGGGTTTAGATTAGCAAAATATGTTTAGGATTTAACTTAGGAAACCTGTGGCCAATATTGTCTCTTGACATAAGCATGTTCTTTAAGCCACTATTCTATAGTTTAGATTAATTTCATTTCTAGAAATGTGAGCTATCAGTAGTTTGACTTTCAATTTGACTAATCTGTTTTTCCTTTTGGGGCTGTTTGTTTCACAAAAAATTTATGGAAAAAGCTTTGATTCGATGACCATTTCTACAAACCCATGAGAAATTGTACGATTTCCCACAAGTTTTCTTGTTTTTGTTTGTTTACCACTTTGAAACCACAAGAAAAAGTGAGCTGGCTCCCTCCCATTGGTTGATGTGACTCTAATTTAGGGAAACCCATTTCAGAGCTTTTGGGTACGAAATGGGATGACACCCTTTTTGAGGTTTCTTTACTAATATCCTCTTTTTAGGTTTTCTGGAAAACGAACCAGACAGCCCCTTAAGAATGTAGCTTTTAGATCAATATTATTTTATTTTTCAGTCACCCATAAAATTAATATTGGCCTATAGTAATTGAATGTTATCTTTTCTTGGTACTCTGTTCGTGCTATGTTTTTCTACGGTCATTTCTTAATTAGTAATTCTCTTTCTAGTTGGTCTTCATAATGTTTATAATCTACAGTGATAATTGTGATGTGTAAACCTCTGCTAAGTTACTCCAGGCTGTCCACTATTCTTCTCAAGCATTCCTATTAAAACTCTTGATTTGTGCGCGTACGTGCATTGGTTGTGTGCTTATAAGTGTGTGAGCTTATGCACGTGTCTGCTACATTTGTGCAACACAGTGGTTTCTGCTTGTTGGAGCCATTGTCATCTTATTTTTATTAAATTAATCTATTTCTTTCTAGCAGTTAATTAGTTCTCTTTTTTTTTTGGGTTATTGCAGACAGGTGTATATGGCAAAAGAAATAAGAACAGGAGAAGTAGTAGCATTGAAAAAAATTAGAATGGACAATGAGAGAGAAGGGGTATGCATTCCTATCCATATGTTATGGAAATCTTTGTCTTGTTGCATCATGCTTGTTAATACTGATATGTTTTATTTTGCAGTTTCCTATAACGGCAATACGTGAAATAAAAATTCTGAAGAAGCTGCAACATGAGAATGTTATTCAACTGAAAGAAATTGTAACTTCTCCAGGTTGCTTTTAAGACAATCTGGGCCTTGATAAGTTTATTGTTTTATCCCTGACATCTTTGTTGTATTTTGTTTCTTGCTTGGCCTGTTGGTTTATTCCAAAATCTTACTTTGTTGTAAATACTTTCAGGTCCAGAAAAAGATGAGCAAGGAAGACCAGGTGTGACTCTATTATTACATTGTCTTATACTCAGCTATAAAATAGTTTAATATTTGTGTGAGTTTCTTTCAAAAAAGTGATCTTTACACAGAGGATAAGGGAACTGATTTTAGCTTGTTTCCTTCCCTTGCAACTGCTCGGTTAGTGAGAATCAGTCTAATGTTTTAATTTTCTTGTGAGACACAGATGGAAACAAATACAAGGGAAGTATCTACATGGTATTTGAGTATATGGATCACGATCTGACTGGCCTTTCAGATCGTCCTGGTATGAGATTTACAGTACCTCAGATAAAGGTACCAAATTTTAGATGACACTTTGAATTGTCTGTTATGCTACTATTTTTCTTTTTTGATGACTACTAATAATTTTTTTTTAACTTTTTCCAGTGCTACATGAGGCAGCTGCTAACTGGATTGCATTATTGCCACGTGAACCAAGTGCTACATCGTGACATAAAAGGTTTCCATTAAATCATTCTGTTCATTCAGCTCACCCTTTTTTGCAAATATTATTCTGATAATGTTAGTGTTTTATATCTTTTGATGGTCCAGGGTCAAATTTACTCATTGATAATGATGGAAATTTAAAGCTTGCTGATTTTGGACTTGCACGCTCCTTCTCCAGTGATCATAATGGAAATTTAACAAATCGCGTGATCACTTTATGGTACAGGTGAGATATAGTAATTAAATTGTTAACACAAGCCGTGTTGACAGTTTTGGTACTGACTTTATCATGTAGTAATCAAATAGTAGTTATTGTACGGCTCTTTATTTTTAATTGCTTCAGGGTCATATTGGTTTGGTAACTTTGGTTACAGACCTCCGGAGCTTTTGCTTGGGGCGACGAAGTATGGTCCAGCTGTTGACATGTGGTCTGTTGGATGTATATTTGCAGAACTTCTTCATGGAAAACCGATCTTGCCTGGAAAGAATGAGGTGAGATTGCTCATTGTATTTGTCATTTTACATGACTAATATACTGTTTGAATGGCTCTATTTTCTGCTTTATTTAACCATTGCTAATTGCTTCCTGGAGGCTAAATATTATTAGATACCCGAATCTGAATTAACTTGTTCTTCCTTTTAGGCAACTCTCAGATTAATCGAACAGATCCATTGTCTTTTACTTTCCATCCTAGTCCTCTAAACCAAATGGAGTCCGTACATTTAAACTTAACATATACTTGCGAGACCATATGCATGAACTACAAACAGTTGGTACATATCGCATGTTTTCACTTTTCTCAAGTCCCGGAAATCTTACAGCACCTACTTTCCAGCATAGAGGCAATTACATTTGAGCACCGTCATATGTTTCTTGTTTGCTCTTTAAAACTTCTATTACTTTTGATTTGTCCTAGTTAAGACTGTTTTGCTTTTAATTTTAATTTCATTTATTTTCCTATTCTCACATACCTGGTAGGATTTACATTATCATAATTGTTTGATTTCTGCAGCCAGAGCAATTGACTAAGATTTTTGAACTTTGTGGAACACCGGATGAGATTAATTGGCCTGGTGTTACCAAGATACCCTGGTATAACAACTTCAAGCCATCAAGGCCAATGAAGAGGCGTGTGAGAGAGGTTTTTAAGCAGTAAGCAACCTGTAGTTCTAAACATGTTTTGGCAATTATAGTCTTGTAATGCAGTCTAGGCTGGGTTTCCATCTTTGCTGAAGTTTTATACTAGAGGGTTGTATTCATATTTTCTAAGTCTAATTGGGGTACATGTTGCCTGTCAGTTTTGACCGCCATGCATTGGAGTTACTTGAGAGGATGCTAACACTCGATCCATCTCAGGTATTTAACTGCTGCTTCTGCACGGTATTTTTACAGTATATATTGAACTTCGTTGCTTGGTACTTTTATATTTACTGTATTGTTTTCTCTTCTTCTTTTCAGGTTGCAGCAAGATTCATATGTTTGTAGGAGTTATTTATAATGTGACTGAAATATCTCAATATAACATTGGTCATGGTCCCCCCACCACCCCCCCACAAAAAAAAAAACATGACTAATGTTATATTGAGATATCTCAGTCACATTATTAATAACTCATACAGGCATGAATCTTGCTAGATATTGATTCTGGGCCACACTCTTATTGATATTTCATACCTTATTGTGCATGATTTGTTTGCCAGGTTTTTGGGTGCTTCTCTTTACATTATATGACAAAAAACTAAAAAAAATTCTTATTTTTCACATTTTGTTGGAAGATATTTCTAGAGAATGCACCTGCAGCTTAAATACTTGCCATCACGCTCAAAAGTTTTCCAATTGCTTCCTTGGTTTTTATGTATCAAAGTATTTTGTAATTTCCAATTGCTCTCCATTATACATCTGTACTATCTGTGATTTTGTTGGTAGTATCATGCTAGTTTCAGTGTTTCTGATATCCTTGTCTTGGAGTACTGTATGTCTACCTGATGATATTCTTCCCCCTGTTATCATCTTTTGAAATCTGAGCATATCTCTCGTACTAAAACCTTTGCTTCCATTTTATTCAATGATCTTTTATTATTCTTGAGTAGCCTGTAGTGTATGTGATGTATTTTGGTGTTAGATACCCACACCTTAGCTCTTCTTTTAGAACAGACTGCATTTAATCTTACATTCTGTATTATGTAAATAATATATGCTACCATTATCCTTAGGGTGGTTAATCAGTGGTATTGCCTTAAGTGAATTCTGGCTAGTCGATAACTGAATTAAGAACCTAGCGGAGAAATAGGAGAATATTTATGGGTGCCATTTATTAGCTTCTATTTTATTTAATTATTGATTAGTCCTTAATGTTTATTATGTATGCATTACTTATATTTTGTTAATAAATATTCAAGGATGATTATAAACTACGAAACTATATTTGTTAATAAATATTCAAGGATGATTATAAACTATGAAATTATATTTGTTATTATATATTCAATGGTGATTACAAAGATAATGATTGTCAGCAGTAATTTGATTCACTACTATTATTTTTATATATAGATATATTTAGCTATTCTGGGCATAGCTAAGCTGTTTAAAAAAAAACTCTATTTAACACTTTCAATCCACCAGACAATGCAATTAAATTTAATTTACACAAACCTTATCATGCTTCATTCCGTCAGTTAGCTATAACACATCGTATTGCAATTATTTCACCAAATAGCATGGGGAAATGGGGAATGGGGTAATCCTCAGATCTGGTAAGTGACCCTTGTAGGTTACTGGAACTTGTCAGTGCCCTTGTTCCACTCAGTTCTCTACTTGGCTTAGCACCTTAAATTGCTTATTTGTACAACTTGATGGCAGGTGAAATTGAAATATTTAAAAAAGAAGAGGTAAGTGGCTAATGCATTTTGACTTACCCCCTCACCCCTTTCCTATGTCATTGAAGAATTATATTTATGGAAAGAGCAGTTTAAACTTTGGCACCATAGTTCGATCTTCTTCATAGGAGATCACACGTTTCTGTTATTATGGGACATGATAAGTGGTGCATTACTTATATCTATTTTTCCATTGGTGCAGCCCCTTGTTCTAACATCAGAAATTTCTTGAGCTGATAACCTATTTGTCTTGTATACTTTCATGATATACTGTAGATCCCTGATTTTCATCTCAACTTTTCTTGTCCTACTTTTTTTAGAGAATCTCTGCAAAGGATGCACTAGACGCGGAGTACTTCTGGAATGACCCATTACCATGTGATCCTAAAAGGTTCATCTAATTCCAGAATTATCCATATTTAGTACATGCTCCAGTATACGATAATATACTACCAAACTGGCCTAGTGGGCTTTATCTAAAGTTTCTCATGTTAAGTATTTTCTTTTCACACAGTTTACCGAAATACGAATCCTCTCACGAGTTCCAAACCAAGAAGAAAGGGCAGGCAACAAGCGACAGCATGAGGAGATGGCGAAGCGACAGAAAGCTCGCAGCATCCAACAGCACCACACCCGCCTCCCTTCCAATCCTAGCCAAACCAGGGGGGCAGGCCACACCCTACAGATTCGGCGCAGGCGCGGGCCCTCTGCAGCCCATCCACAACCATCCGTCAAAGATGGCAGCAGGTGCCCGAAGCCACCATTATGGGAAGCCACAGGGACGGGTGGGAACGCTACCCCACAGGCGGAAACCCTAGCGGTGATAACAACAACTCCTAATCACCCGAGTCGCGGTAGGGCCAGGGTGGCGGAGGCTACAGTCAGTGGGAGCCCTATCCGCCGCAGGGCCGCGGGCCCAGTATGCGGGAGCGGGGATGCGGGAGCTTGGTAGAGGCGGTGGCAGTAGTGGTGCTGGGTTATGGTGCCCCGAACTATCCACCGGGGGGCCCATATGGGGGTTCTGGTGGTGGGCGAGGACCGAACATGGGTGGTAGTCGCAACCAGCAGTACAATAACTGGCAGTAGCTGGGCTCAGTGCAGCTTTTTGGCAATGGGTTGTATCTGAGGTTAACATTCTGTTATAACTTAATCAAGGACTGGTTCCCCAGTGCTTTGTATATCCATCTGTTGGTTTGGGTATATTGAGGTTCGGCGGTCTGTTCTTGAATTTAGGACGACATTTATTATTGGTTTGAGTTGGACTGGGACCAGAGGAAACCAGGAAATCGTACCAAGAGTGATCTGATGTATACTGGTAATCCATAGAGTTACATATTTCTTCAATGTCATTTGATGTCATGCATTTGAGAAAATAGTGAGCTTACAGGCCCGTTGGTTGGTGTCAAGATTTGTGCTGTTCTGCTTCATATTTATATGGTTTGTCTAGAATGCAGCTGCTACTCGCCAGCTATAAATTGCATAGACCTGGAATGTAGTCTTCATCTTTCACTAATTCTGTGGTTTCTGCGCACTGTTTCACGAAAAAGAGTACGGGGTTTTTTTTTTTCTCGTTCTTTTCCCCGGGTGCTGGAGTTTTTATTTTCCTATGTCCTGAGGTAACAAAGACGCCCGGTGCTGGAGTTGCGGATGGTACGTGGAAGCGACGGGGCGAGGATTCCTTTTCTTAGGAACACACCACTTCTGGCAAATGCTGCTATGCTTGCTTGCTAAGAAGATGTTGAGGCCCTGGAGCCCCTGGTGCAGTACCTACGCGTTTCAAATTAATGCCGAGTAAAGAATATTATTTTCTTTTCTTTTTCTCCTGGTTATTGCCTGCATCCGATTATCCGAACATTTGAAGAAGACGAAGGCCAATCGCTCGTTTCACTCCGCATCCTGCTCTACTCAGTGTCACGCGAAGTTATAGTTGTCGTTCATGTAACTTCGCCCATATGTAATCCAGAACCCACAGAAGCGATGATGCTTGCTTCTGGCCATTATTTGAGGCAAAACTATGTGAACCCGGAGTCGCTTATGATATCTAAAATTGTGGATGTGTGGCGCGTGCGCGTGTGTTTGTGTGAGAAATCCGAACCCGGTCCCTTGATAATACTGCTAGACGAACTAGGACTACGTACATAATGCGACCTTAATTCCAAATGGAACAAGCATTGAAACAACAAATAATGAACCTACTCCTACTCGGGGTGGGCTAATATGACACCTCTAAATATACGACAAGCCGTAAAAAAAACTTGGAAATGTCAATAAGCAAACAAGAGAATATCCAGTGGAAGACGAGCTTGAAGAGGAGCGAGTCCGCATCGGATTTCTTCTGTGCTGAATACCAGCAGCCCAAGCTGAAGTTCAGCGATCTTTGCGTGTCGAGAGAGACGAACAGCACGATGCCAGCGGCACTTACAACGCGCAGATGCGACTCCTGGCAAGGCAGAAGTTTATGACGAGCTACGGATCGAGAAAGAAATAGAGCGCCATGAAGAAGACCATCAAACTCTTTGCGAGCTTGAATCCCTTTGCTGATGGCAATAGTATTAAAAATAAGCAATATGATGCAGCTAGCGGCATTGGATATCTGTTTTCCTTCTTTCAGTTTCTTCTAGTTTCTAGTTCTTTCAACCGTGAGGACGTGATTGTATGATCCTCTCAGATAATTTTTTTTGTAATTTTCCTCTCTTTTTTCCCCCCATCAGAGTTAACGTAAGCTAGTTTTTTAAGTAATTTTTTTAAATCCTTTTTATTTGTCTATTCTTTCTGTGCTTGTGAAAATTAAGTGTACGAAGAAAAAGCCACTGAAATTTTTCTACACAGAATTCCATCTAAACGTCCTTACAAACAAGTCCCTTCTTTTTTTTTTTCTCCCCTAATCAACACGTATATTGCTCCCAAGATTTGTCTCCAAAACGTTTTTTAATTTACACGATAAAATATAGATGATCAAGCACATCAAATACAAAAAACTTTCAACACAAGCTACATAAATCATTAATCAGAGGTAGAAGTTCATTAGGAAATAAGTATGTTTAGCAGAAAGTTAGATAACTTCAATACAAAGATAGACATCTTTTAAGCATGGAGGCAGAAAGTTTCATATAAATTAGAGAAGTATATTCGTATGCCTTCTGCATCCCAACCTCATACAGTGCTCCGCTAGCTGCACTGGACGCCCGTGTCGGAATCTGACGTCTCTGTATCAATCCAAGGATTTGGAATGAGCAGTCCCTGTAGAAGAATTGATGCAATTATCTTGTGAGAAAAGTTCTTATCGGTGGACCATATAAGATGAAGAACAATACCCAATGCCCAGCCGCTCCTTCTTGAACTCCGCCTTACCTCAAATTAGTTCAAATCTTCCTCTTTCCTTTTCCCCACACTTGATCTCAAGGTGTTACATATGAGTTGGAGAAGATGGAAGCAAGTCAACTATGATTTGTTCCTATTTTTACCATCCGCAGGAATTGAATCGTAGAAAGCATATAGTGCACAGGGCCTTGAATGTTAGCAACATACTGGAAAACTAACCAAAGAAAGACAATAGAGAGAAGGAAAGGTGGAGAACATAAAGAAGGAAACATAGAGAAACAATCATAGAGACAAAGATTTAACGACGTTCGACAATCAATGTGATTACTTAAGTCCTCGGGGTACGACTAGGTCACGATTCCATTGCTATAATCAATAAATGATTACAACCGGTCTCTCAAAAACTCACCTCCATGCCTTCTCTATTTCTCTCTTCTTGATACAAAATATAATAGACAACCAAAGATGCATATTTATAGCATAGGGTTTATGCCTACGAGCTCGGAAATTCATAAAATACTCTCAATATAGAATCATAAATTAAAATTTTCTTCCAGGGGACCTTTCCCACTGGACCTCTGTCTGCTGATCAGTCAGCGGGACCCCCCCCTCAAGGACCCATTATAGTTGGGTGCAATTATATAGGCGCCCATTATGGGTCTTAATGATATGTATTCTCCATGTAAATTAGGGTCCACAAACAACATTAAACACATTCACAAATCAAATCCTTAGTTTACAAATAAGTGATATTGATCTTTCTCTGACATATAACACAAATCATTTTGAGTAGAGAGACTCATACAATCTTTTTTTTTTTGAGAATAAAACAAGAGATATACCCTGTTCATTAATATATATCAAAAGTATAGCTACAAGAGTAGGATACGAACTGTATCCATAGAAATTAGAAGATAGAAAATATAATTTCTCTTAACTAGTGATGTATAACCTTCTTCTTCCAAACATCCATGAAGGTGAAGAGTGGGCCTTGTCGTCATTCACCGTAGACATGGATATAGGGAAGAACCACAGCCGACCATACATATAGTAAAAAGAAACTATATTTTCTATAATCCAATAAAAACAAAAAGGAGGACCACAAAATATGTTCTTTGCACAAACAACACAAAAGACTAACATATGCTATCATCCACTGCTCCTCGAGATTGGCTTGACTTCTAATGCAGCTGCTAACTTGAGTTCAGAACTTCCTCTTCCAGAATCTGTCCATTCATATAATCCAATGATAGTTGAGTTAATAATGGACTGAACAGAGAAGTTGACCTGTTCAAAAATAAAATTATTCCTTGTAGACCATAAATTCCAGCAAACCGAAGATAAAATAGCGCCATAAGATCCCATCAATTTTTTGTGGAGACTCTACAGAGTGAAGAAGGTCATAGAGAGATGTCGGCCATTTGAAAGGCATATAGTAATCACTGAAATGCTTCCACACTTTTTTAGCTATATTGCATGAGAAGAAAAGATGACCTCTAGATTCAGGATGTGTACCACATAATAAGCAAGTAGGATCCCCTTGCCAACCTTTCTTCATAAGATTATCTTTGGTGTGTAGTCCATTCATAGATAAAAGCCATGTGAAAAACTGAATTTTGCTAGGCATTATAGGATTCCATATAACTTTGAAAATGGCAGAAGGAATTCCTCTAGAGTTTAAGAAAACATACAAAGACTTGACTGAGAAAGAGCCACTTGATGTAAGAGAACATTTAGGAACATCCACTTGATTGGTAACTCTGTGCAAACCAATAAGATTAATGAGCTCTAGCTTTGCAGTGGAAGATACAGATGAGATGCTTCTCTTCAAAATTGGATGCCAATGCCATATATGATCATGAAAATTTCCTTGACTACGAGTAGAAACATTTGTAGACAAAGAGAGATTGTATAAACACGCATATAAACTTGCTAATGTGTTATTACCAATCCATTTGTCTTCCCAAGAGATTAACACATTTTAGATCTGTAAAATCACATCTCATGTTTCCTTGACTCATACAGTCTTTTCACCAAGAGATTAACACATACAAGTTTCCTTGACTCATACAGTCTTTTCACCAAGAGATTAACACATTTTAGATCTGTGAACAATTATCACATCTCATGTTATGGCAGCATTTTGAAAACTACCTCTTCGCTTTGAAAATCTCTCAGATAGATCAGACGCAACAGAATACCTATCATTCTCATAACACCCAGTTACGAAAGCAACATATGTTATCTGATCAACACTCTGATCTTCATCCAGCAGTTTGTTTAGAAATAAAAGTGATGCATCCACTTTTCCATCAGAACTCAACTTTCTAACCAAGATATTGGCAGTCCGAACCCAGTGTTTCTTCTCCAATCTCTCCAATAACGAAATCGCAACATCTAACTTCTCTCTCTTGCAATACTCATAAGGTAAAGTTACACGACTAATTTCACTAGGAACCAAACCCTTGTCGAGCATCAGCTCATATAGAGCTCTAGCCTCTTCTAATCTATTTTCTTTGCAAAGCCCACTTATTAAAGCTCCATAAGTAACGGAATCAGCTCCGATTCCACTCTGAATCATTCTATCAAAAAATCTCAAACCAGAATTTGCCTTTCCGTCCCTGAAGTAACCACTTATGATCGAGGTATAAATTTTCTTGTTTGGAACTAAACCTAGCTTAATGCATTCATCGAACAATCTCTCACTCTCGTTCATATTCTTCTGCTTACATTGAGCAGCGATTAATGTGGTATAAGTGTGGATGTCAGGGGCACAACCAACACTAACCATTTGATCAAAAACTTCTTGAGCCTGATTGATTTCTTCTCGCTTGCAATGCTCACTAATAAGAATAGTGTAAGTGACCTTATCAAGCACCAATCCCTCTCGCAGTGCATTTCGAAGGATTCTATAAGCTTCTCGAGGCCTTCCCTTCTTGAAAAGTCCATCAATAATCGAATTATACGTGCACATGTTTGGAAAACAACCTTGTTCTCTCATTAAATTCACCAATTCAAAAGCACGATCAAGATTTCCAACTTTGCAATGCCCATCTATAAGAGTACTATAAGTTTTAATATTTGGAGCCAAACCCTGCTCTTTCATTCGAATAAATAGCATCTCAGCTCGACTCAGCTTTCCTTCTCTACAATACCCAGAAATCATTGCGGTATAAGTTTGAATATTAGGCTTGTAAGAATTGCTCTTAACCAACTTAAGGAAAAGCCTAAATGCCCTCTCAGTCCATCCGATCTTGATCAATCCATCAATTAGTATAGTATGAGTATAAACATTTGGTCTTAGTCCTTTTGCTACCATTTCTTCTAAAACTTGAAAAGCTTGCTTCACACTTCCCTTCTTAGCTAACCCATTAATCAAAGCAGTATAATTTATCACATTAGGAGAAAAACCCATCTCAGACATTCTCTCAAACACCCAACGAACTTTTCTGAACAAACCCTTCTTGCAGAATAAATCAACAACCAAAGTGCACGTCACATTATCGATACAATATCCTCCATGTTCCATTAATCTCAGAAACCTCTCAACTTTACCAGCTTCCCCTGAACGACAAAACCCTGTAACTAAACTCCTAAAACTAGTAACGTCTGCCAAAGCTCCTCTAAGAGACATTTCATCAAACACCCTCTCTGCAAAATTCGCTGCACCCAAATCGACACTAATCTTAAGAATTCGGTTCATGGTGTGAGTGCCTAGAGGTAATCCTTGGTTACTCATATCAAAAACCATATCGACCGCCTCTTTGAACCGCCCAGCTTCGGAGAATTTCTCAACCATAGTTCTCATTACCTCTTGGGCTTTCTCCAAATTGCCATTGGAGATGAGTGAGTCTGCGGTTGTTATGTAGAGATTGAAGTAAGTTTGAAATTTGGGCTGAGAGGTAGCCCAATGGAAGAAGGAGAGGGCAGCCATCGATCCTTCGGTGGCGGAGAGAGAGGCCACGGCGGCCATTGCTTGGTCATGGGAGATGGCTGAGGGCTGGAGAGATTTGAGGGAGCGGTCGCCATTCTCTAAGGATTGGGAGATTAAGGAGCAGAGATTAGAGAGGGGGAGATTGGTGGCGGGGTCTTGGGAGAAATGGCGGGCAAGGATGAGTTTTGGCGGGAAGTAGGTGGGCGAGAGGAGACGGTGGAGGAATGACATCTTCCCTTTTTGGAGACG
>NC_033796.1:42545574-42672725 GCF_001876935.1 Asparagus officinalis | reverse complement strand
AACATGGGAATGAGTGAGAATGAAATGCAATTCCAACTTTTTATTCATGCGTACTAAACACAAATCAATTCCCACTTTATGTGAGAATTATTATTCTCAACCATTTGACAAGTAATTAATATTTCCACTTAAGTGGGAATAAAAATAAACAAATAATTTTTGATTATACCCTCCTTAAAAGATATGAATGTATATAAATTCTCATACGAAAAATTATTTCTATGGAAATAATATCATTAGTTGCTCGTACAAATATATAAATAGATGCAAAATATTAAAATACTATTCTTTGTTCGACTTTACTCTAGTTCCATCGCGTCTGTAGTAGAAAAAAAAATCTCATCTTCGTCTTGATGCGACTCGGTTAGGTAACCATTATTTCTTTTTAAAATATGTATGTGTGGCTAATCTTTACCTAATCTTTACAATAACTTTTTATCTTTTAGCGACTCGGTTGCGTAATCTATTAGCAATTAAGTTAGTAAATATTTGATCGTTGGATGTATGATTTGAAGTTCCATTGAAGCATATGTGCCTAATCTTTTCAGTAATTTTTTTAAAGCACTCACAACAAGAAATAATGTGCTTAATTGATGAGATAAGAACTTTATATTTTGATTAGAGATTAACATGCTTTCTATTCCTTCAAACTTTCTAGGTTAACATATTTTCTACTCCTAACCAATTGTTCGAAAGTTAAAGGTGCATTTGAAATTTCATTGAAATTTTATATACAAACTAAAAGTTAACATGTTTTTCTAATCCTTCAAATTTTAGTGTTTTCTTCCGATTTCTCTCTTCATGCATGCACATGGAATTCAGTCATAAATCATGCAGCATGCATATGGAATTTAGTCTATTGTATACGTTTGTGCATAGTGATGCTAGTACTAGCATTAGCTGCTCGTACACGTAGTAGACATGTAGCATTAGAAGTTAAAAATGTGGAATTATAATTATCTATAATCAAAAATAGTTTCTATGAAAATTATTTTTTAATTAGTAAAGCAAAAGTCCAAAATTGTTGTTGAGGCGATGTATCAAAATATAACTATCAACTAAAAAATTATTTCTATAAGAAAAAAATATCATTTCTATAAAACTTATTTTTCTAAAAAATAAATTATTTAGTCATTTTTAAAATAATTTTATGTTTTTAAAATTATGTGTTTTTGTAAGGGCATTATTAGAAAACTAAATTTTATTCTCACATGTGAACAAATGATACCAAACATGAGAATGAGAATAAGATTGTCATTCTCGTTTCATTCTCTAAACGCGCCCAAACATGAGAAAGAGAATGCACATTCCATTCTCACATCTATTCCATTCCATTCCTACCTTCTTTCCATTCTCACTTGACTCCAATCCCGCGTACCAAATGAGGCGTTAATGTTTCTGAGTTTTTTTTGAAAGGGAATGAAGTAACAAATCTCACATCCCCTAACCTTTATTTTATATAATTTGGTTAACCCTCAAATTAGAGGGTAGAGGATTGAATTGTTGCGGACCATCATAATACATCAACAGCTAAGAAATGATTCACCTCCATTCCTTTCGCTAAACGCCCAAACATGATTATTACATTCTTTTTTATTTTTTTTTCTTTATAGATGTTTGTTTCAGGGGAAAAAAATTTAGTGAAAATTATAAAATTTACTTGGTAATCAAGGCAAGATGCTAATGCCTAGTTTGATACGCGGGAATCGAGTGAAGTCAAAATGGAATGGAGTATAAAATGAAATAAAATTAATGCGAGACTGAAATGGTCATTTACATTCTCATGTTTGGATACGATTAGATAATAAAGTAAGAATGAAAAATCATTTTATTTTTGGGTATGGATAATTAATAAAAAATTAAGAAATATGTGGTATTTAATTTAATTTTCATTCCCATTTAAGTGGGAATGCCCATTCCCTACCAAATCATTAGGAATGCTCATGAGCATTCTAGCTTTAAAAAATGTGCCATGTTTGGTATACATGAATGAGAATCATTCTGATCCATTCCTGCATATCAAATGAGGCCCGAGAGAATTAGGAATTTAATAATCAGATGGAATCAGTAAAGAATATGGAGAAGGCGTTGGGGGGGGCGGGGCGGGCTGACTACAGGAGATAAAACAAAAAAATGCCTCGTGTCACGTTGCTCTAAGATGAAAGATTAGAAGATGTAAAAACAAAAAAAATGCCTCGTGTCACGTTGCTCTAAGTTGGACGTCTAATCTAGTTAGATGATGTTGTCATACTAAAAGGATTGATGAAATATGATCCAACAATCAATCGACGAAGAGTATCTAGATGAAAATTATAAGCATATAACCGGTATCAAAAAATCTACTCTTATTGAAAGATATTAACTCAAGAGAAGTATTTTTTATTTACAATTATAGGAAAAATAACAGGATAAGTATCCTTGCTTTGAATAGAATCTGAAAGAGAAAGTAAAGAACGCATGTTGCTTTGTCCCATAAGAATACCGATCGAAGCTTTTGTTTATAGCATAAAGCATAGTAACTAAGCTAACAAAATTATGACGTATGGATTATTGTTCTCAATTCTCAACTACAAGATCGTACGTCAAATTCATTACTTCCCTGCCAAAAAATCAAGTAATTAAGCCTCTCACTCTACCACTAATGAATTAAAAAAGGGAGTACATGAAATTAAGATAAGGCGAGGATTACCATTAATCCAACGGAAGATTTGCATTTACTACCCTTAATTTGCTTCTTTCTTTATACCATCATAATACACGCAATTACTCACACGGACAAAATGTTGCATCCACAGATTCACTACCAACGACCATCCCCTACTTACAATACTATACCTAGCTGTTATTAAACAAACAACTGACAAAATATCTACTATTTAATTTGTGTATTTACATCTTCACGAGATCGACCTACAATTTATAACACGCAATATTAATTAAAGGGCTATCGATCTAGTCCTTGCAACACAAGAGCCTAAACCCTAGAGGCTTACTAATCTCATGGAAGGAAGTAGAGCTCTGGCCTTGCGGGTGCACGAACTTGCAGTTAGGGCAAGATGGAGTCGCCTTGCACATCATAACAAGCATGTGGCATCTCACGCACACGGCCGCTACCATCTCTTGCCGATCGGTGTCGAATGAAATCCATGAGGGCGACGGTGAAGAAGGCCTGCCAGAATTATCATCCTTACGCTTGATCAGTTGGCGATCAGTTTCATTACTAGGCTCATGCTCGGTTCGCACCTGTTGATCGACTTGGTTCGTCAAATTGAGGTTGAGCTCAAGGTCTAGGCTCGGACGTGGGCTTGACCTGGGGTCCTTGGAGGTCCTCTTGTGAGTCCTGGTGTTGTAGAAGTGTATCTGACCAGACTGCAACATGAAAATTGTAACATATATAATTAATTAATGCCTAGCTAACACCACACAGAACCAAAAAAAAAAAAAAGAAGAAGAAGGAAATATATATGTATTATTATGTACCTTGATATCAAGGCACCTTTCCCACTCTAGAGGCAAGGGAGCGTCGAGATTGAGCTCGACATCATCATCATCTTGTTCTTTTTTACATAGTTTGAGCTCCTTGGCGAGCTCCTGATCCCTCTCGCTCTCTCCTCCTCCTCCTCCTCCCCACTTTCTTTTCTTCGAAGACAACAAGGCGATCTTCTCTTGATCATCTAGGCTAGTTTTCCTTTCTCCTTGGCGAAGGGACGCTTGCAAGGACACCATGGAATTTAGTTTGATGAAGAAATTAATTAATAAAGTTTAATTTCCCCTCCCTCTCTTTTCTTCTATATGCGCGTCACTTGTGTGTGAGAGTGTACACCAACGGTGGAATTGAGGTCGTTATATAGGGTGTGTTTAAGGCCCCATTTAAGAGGGTTGAACTGCACCGGAAGGATCCAATAGAGAATGCTTCAGAAGGGTCATCGGAAAAAGGCCCACGTACCCGCTCCCTCTCGTACACCCACACCCACACCCACACCCGCTCACTCTTACCCTCGCAGCATCATTTTCCACCTCACGTGTTCATAGATTACACGGCCCCTTTTGTGCTCCACCACACGTGACAAAGCCCACACGAAAACAGGGGGGGGGGGGGGAAGGAAACAGAAGGGAGGTATAAGAAAGTACTAAATATTACCGTTCGGTTATTCCACGGCTCAAAAATTAATATGGGTAGCTAATTTGGGAAGGGAAGGGAGTTGGGCGGGGGTGCAGCGTAAGGAAGGGAGGTGACAATAAATTGATGGAGGGGGGGGGGGGGAGGTGAGTATTGAGTAATACGGTTGAGAAGGGGATTGAATGTCATCGCTCTTCCATTAACTCCAACTTCGTCCACATTTGGGTCACTAAAGAACTCAAATTTAAAGCACTCCAACACCTCTTTAGTCCCAAATTAAAAACTCACCCACACCACTTCATCATGAATTAAAGTCTCTCTCTCTCTCTCTCTCTCTCTCTCATATTCAACCCCCCCCCCCCCCACCCCCCCCAAAAAAAAAAAAAAAAAAAAACAACCCGCGTCTCTAAGCTCATAAATATTGTTGAGGTCGGTGTATTTGTTTTCATATCTGCCCGTTTTATTAAGCATTGAAATAATTATCATGCAATTGATGCGTCTTCTTTAACATTCGTACCTCTTTCAAACTCGATCTTCTTTTATACATGTATTCCATCAACAAAGCCTATAATGATTATTAGATTTGACAAATGAGTCGAAGCATTAGCTTCTAAATTATAATATATATACTTTTATTATATTATTTATTTAATTTTCAGAAATTATTTTAAAATTCAAAATTAAGAAATGACTGTTAATTATTTGAAAGTTTCCACTATTGAAAAATGACTGTTAATTATTTGAAAGTTTCCACTGTTAATTATTTATTTTTATAATATATATACTATTTTTTTTGAAAGTTTCCCGCGTATGAAACTAGGCATTAGAGCATCTCCAACAGCTTCCCCATCTTCTTGAAATACTCAATTTTGGGGAATATAGAGCTTTTTTTTTGTCCAACAGATTCCCCATCTCATTCCCCAAAATAGGGAAGGAGGAGAAAAAATAGGGAGTCTTCCCCAAATCTGCAGCATTCTTCAAAATTTTGGAGAGAGCTTTATTATTGTAATAAATGCGATTTTTCAAAATGGAGAAGCTGTTGGAGTTGGAGCAAAAATAATTTGGAGAATATGACTTTTGTTTCTCCATTTTGGAGAAAATTTTGGGGAAGCTGTTGGAGATGCTCTAAAGTGTTCGTTATTTTCAAAGAGCGTTTTGAAAATATGCGATTGTTGAGTAAACCCTTTCAACCCCATAAGAGGCCTATGTTTTCATACTTAAAACTTTACTTTTTTCTTAAACTTTTTTCTCTAAAAAAGCTGCAATCCTACAAGCTTGTTTACATAGAACCAGTGAAATTTTTTAGATTTGCTCTATAGAATTTTCATAATTTGTTCTATCTTAGGAAGCTTAGTCGCTTAATCTAAAGCAAACTTAGGTTATTAAGTGTCGAATATTTATTTAAGGAAAGTGATCTATCTTCATGCCTCAGATTTTTTTCCTCCTTAACATTATTATTACTAACAAAAAGTCTATGAGGAAATTGAGTCCTTCATATACTTCTTTAACCCAATTATCAAATGTTTGGTTTTGAATTACTTTTCCAACCTCCCATGCAGGGCCGGTCCTGAGCATTCGGGGGCCCTAGGCAAAAACTTGAACAAAAATCTTAAAGGGGCCCTCCTATATTCAAGATTTTTAAAAAAAAATAAAGTGTTGCACCTAAGTAACTTTAGGGATGCCTACATAAAAAATTATATACAAATACTAAAATACATAAGATCAACAAATATTATAATTTATAAAGTTATAAAATTACCTTAAAATTTGAATAGTTTAACTTCAAACAAATTTCAGATCAACACGCCTGAATCCTAAAAGATGCACTTTTATCTCTTCTTCCTATTCAATAGACAAAAACAAAGTTTGGACTTAAAGATTTTTTTGGGACACGATGCAATCATTTGAAGTATGGATCACTAGCTACTGATTTTCATTGTTCAGGTACCGCACTTTGATTATACAGCCTGTATGCATATTATGGTTTCTGTTTTCAATTGATTAATCACTAATCAGCAAATATACTAAGTATAGTCTGATTCATAATTTCATATATGTTATGCACAGATTCATAATATATGTTATGCACAGATTCATACTTTGTTTATACAACTAATTCATGTATGTTAATAATGTTATGCACAGATTCGTGCTGTATAGAATCAATAACAAAGCAAAAGTATTATTAGGTCATGAAGTGATGAAACAAAGATATTATGCTATTCTAAGTATAGTTTATAGAAATATTCAATTATTCAAATATACTTATATACCTTGTAACCTTGACGGAGTCGCCGGCCAGAGGAGGCGCAGATTGCAGACAGAGATAGAGTCTCCAAAGGGCAAAGACACTGGCGGCGAGGTCGCGTTTGCCTTGCTGGTAGGAGGGACGGAGGGAGTCGCCGGAGACGGCGTCGTGGAGTTTGACGACGGAGGAGCGGACTGCAGACGGTCCGGACGGAGTCGGGAAGAAGAAACGTCACTTCAGAGAGAATCAGAGAAGAAGAAGAGAGGTCGGCGATCAGACGGCCACTTCGGAAATCGGAGAGACCAAGGGTTTTTCGTTTTTGTATTTATAGCCTCTAACACTTTTGCATAAAAATCCTCTTACTTTTCCAATTTCCATATGTATATATATAAAATTACATAGGGGGCCCTGTTTTTTGGGGGCCCTAGGCGCAGGCCTCTCCCGCCTGCCCCTGGGGCCGGCCCTGCTCCCATGTTCAAATTTGCAAAACAGAACGTGGAAGGAAAAATAGAAGAGAGAAATCTAATATGATAGAATAAGGCCAAATAAGATTTTGTTAACGATCAAGTGAAAAATTAGTTGAAGAAAACTAACCCTTCTCAAATATTAGTTTTATACTTTTCTATGATGTTTTCAACTCCAAAACTACCTTCTAAGTTCAACCTATTTACAAATGTAGGTGTGGAAGGCCTATCAACCGCATAATCCCTTAAATTGTGGAAATGTAGGTGTGGAAGGCCTATCAACCGCATAATCCCTTAAATTGTGGATTAGAGAGCTAGATTTTAGGCTTTTCTATTTACAGACGCATAATCCCTTAAATTGTGGATTAGAGAGCTAGATTTTAGGCTTTTCTATTTACAGAAGATGTCATGAAGCACCGAAGCTGTTGGCTTTTATTTTTACATATGTAGAAGGTGTGTAACGGTACGCGCCCACACCTATTTGCAGTTCTCTGTTTCTAAAATAGAAAATAGAGGAGCAAATGTAAACTGACGCAAAGTTTGTACTGTGTTTATATATGTACTCTCTCATTTCCACTTAGGCTTTCGAGGGAATACGAAAGAGCTCAAATGAATACCAAGGAATGATATATATGAACTGCTCAAAAATACAATATGTAATAATTCAACCATGTTATATTTATCTCAGAAATGCAACACATTCTTTAGGTAGAATTAATATTATTTTTATAATTCGTGCTCTGTATATATATCTTAAAACATATTAACGTTGGCTATTTGAAATATGCTATATTATTAAGAAAATGCTATTTTACAGCAGGATTCTTTTACTTTTTTTTTTGTAGTTTCAGGAATTTGTGCCGTAGGTTTAGAAATATGGTCCAGATTCTTACAATCTTAATTGTAAAGAAAGCTTATAATTAGCTACATGGAATAGTACTATTGATTATCTTAATGGGCCCTCTAATTAGATATTTTTATATAATAGAAATAATAAGTCAACAACTGACATTTTTTACTTCGGGTAGGGAAAAACTTTTCTAGCCACAAGCCCATGCAATGACGTAGGTGAAGATAGAGAAGACATGTGGGACCCACAGCCCAACCAAAGATGGGAGAACTAGCATTATCCATCAAAATGACGGATCTATCATTAATTTTGCTCCTCCGTCGCTGCTCCGTTGCGGAATGCTTCGATCTCGGCGTCAGCATCCACTGCTTCAGCTCCGCATTCTTCCCATCAAATCTCACCGTAAAATCCCCTTCATATAAAAACAAAGAGAAGGATTAGAAACAGAAACAACTCAAAAATCAATAATCAAATTAATTATTACCTCTTCGAGAGGAACCCTTGTGTCTCAAGTACTCGTCCTTGTCTTCTTCACTGGATCTCGAGAGAATCTCCATCCGTATCCTTGAAGATGGACAGGATTGGGAAACCCGACCATTTCCAAAAAGGCTTTCAAATTGGCCGGGGTTTCCAACCCCGACTAATTAGACATGGTCCTAAATTAGTCGGGGTTGGTAACCCCGACTAATTTAGCTTGTACATTAGCAAATAGTCGGGGTTGCCAACTCCGACTATTAAGGAATCAGATAAAAAAAATCAACCCGCTTTGTGGCCACGTCAGTCACGCTACTGACGTGGCCACAAAGTAGGTCGATCCCAGTAAATAAAACGCGATAGGGTCAGTTTTTTTAAAAAAAAAGTGGGAATGAGTTCAAATCGAAAATTTCTTCTTTTATTCTTCTTACTATTGAACAATGAAACAGGATCATGCAACAATAGATTTGGACATCTTTTTAGTTGTTCGAACCTAAAATAGTTACTAAATCAGTTAAATCATAATCATTTAATCCACAAATCGAATCAAATAAAAACAGTCCTCATCCTCATGTAACCAATATATCATCCTAGGATCAGCTGTCTTGCGATGTAATCCCGTTTATACTTGAATGATTAGAATTTTGAAGAAAAAAAAAAGTTAAAACTAGTAATCCAGATATCAAAATTTTGATTAATTACGTACCTTATATTGTCTTTAGTAAACTGTCAGGACCTGATGAACAACCCTGTCAATTGCGCCAAAGACCTCGAAAGCTTGAAGACTGATGGCTTAGCTGGGGACTGAGTACACAAAGTGTCCTAGTACGCAAAGCCTGGGAGTATCTGCAAGCCCACTTCAGGTATTGGTCGAGGTTTCGAGAAGAGGAGTATCTCCTTCTATTTACCTTTCACCCCCGAGAAGGCGGAAAAAACCAAAGCTCAAGAAACCGCCATGGCCATCCTCAAACAAGAGAGAGCCAAAGCACAAGAAACGACCATGGCCAATCTCAAGCAAGAAAAAGCCAAAGCTCAAGAACCCACCGTGGCCAATCTCAAGCAAGAAGAAAAAAACCAACAAGAAACTGCCAGTTTCGAACGTTTCAGCCATGGCCAGCAACACAGTTTCAGCCATGGCCGGCAACAGAGCCAAGAGAATCAGCAGAGGATTGAGATCCTCAGCTCTCATCCTCAAGTTTCCGCCTAATTTCGTTCGCCAGCTCAGCAACAAGGCTCGCCGGAACTGCGGCAACATCGGAATTGCTCAGGTCGCCGCGGCCTCTTGGGCCAACTCGCCGTCTGCCGATGAGGAATCTCTCCCTTCCGCCTGTAAAGAACACACTCTCCAAACGGAGCTCATAGGCCTGGGAATTGAAAAGTTAGATCTTCAAGGGAAAGTTGTAGTGTCAGGGTTCATTGGTTCACATGTGCATTTAGTAGCTAGTGGATTGCAGATGGGGCGAGTGGAACTTCGAGATGTCAAAAGCCAAGAAGATTTTGTACAGAAAGTCAAAGAAGCTGTTAGAGATAAAACTCGAGGTGAGTGGGTATTTCTTCAAGTGCTTCAATCTTTCAATGAGGATGAGGAACTACCGGTATCAGTTAGACAAATTTGGTTTGATTTGAGAGCTACTGATGCATTCTCTGAGAAAATTGGAGTCAGGATTTTTGGTTCTCAATTTACTTGGCACATGCTGGTCTCAGGACCCTTATTGCATTTATGGTTTAATACCGTATCAAGGTTTCTGCCAAAATTACAAGGTGAAACTGCGCCTGAGATTTTTGCCCGGTTGAAGAGAGACCTGACTCCTACATTACTAAGTGGTGTTGTATACTGGCCCATGTGTGATTTTGTCACGTTCAAATTCACCCCTGTCCACTTACAGCCTCTTGTCAGCAATTCCTTTTCATTTCTCTGGTCCATTTACATCAAATACATGGCAAGCTTAGAGGAAGCTGTTACAGGGGAATTGATTTCCAAAGTTTGCCAGTATCATCATATTTTTGGTGGTGTAATCAGTTTTGAGCTAGCTAGAGGCTTGTTAGAGACCGTAAGGTTTCCTACATTTGACCTTGATACGTACCTTATATTGTCTTTAGTAAACTGTCAGGACCTGATGAACAACCCTGTCAATTGCGCCAAAGACCTCGAAAGCTTGAAGACTGATGGCTTGAGAAGCTGGGGACTGATACACAAAGTGGCCTGATACGCAAAGCCTAGGGAGCTATCTGCAAGCACTTATAATTACTGAGGTCCTATATGAAATGTCCAGCTCAACAACTGTATAACTGTTTCTGTTTTCTGTTTGTTTTCTGTTGTGGGCTGTGTGCTGTTTGTGCACGTGCGCAAACTTCAACTCAGAGGTTAGCTTGTATAAATAGGGAATTGTACAATTGAGTATGATATGAATGAAATTAGAGCTCTGTTCTTCTTCTCAACTCAACCCCTGTCTTCATTCTCTCTCAATTCTCCCAATTCTTTCTATCACCATTTCCCTTAAGTTTGTTTCAGGCTCATCATGGCCAGAATCATCCCCAAAGGAACCAATCGAGGATTCAGTCCCTCACAGAATCCTTCAAATTTTGCAAGAAACAAAGGAAGATGGCCACCTGGGTCAAAGGCAAGTGCGAAGAGTACTGATGTTGATGCTAAAGCTCAGCCACCTGTTTCTGCATCTGCACAGACATAAACTTCAGGAAGGAAATGGAAGTCACATATGAAGCAGCAAAAGGAACAAGACACTGCAGGAAAATATATAGATGGAGAACAAACTTTGAAGGACATGGATTCTTCACTGAGGTCTACTTCAAAGGCACCTAGTGTAGATCAAGCCGATTTGGATGATAGTGTCAAGCTAAGGTCTGGAAGGAAGCACCCTCTCAAGACAGAAGATATATCTCATACTCCTGATAACAAAAAGAAACAGGATGCAAGCCTTGTTGGTTCCAGTAGCACTTCCAACCCTACCCCCAATCAAGGAAGTAAACAGTTTTTGCCTAACATGGTTACAACAGATGGTGAATCAAGAGCACAATTGGGTGTTCTGAAGGAAAAGTTCAGTCTTGAGCTTAGAGGCATGCAGATCTCCAAGAAGTCCACTCCAAGCGTAAGAGCGATGCAGTCGCTTAGGGAAAAGTTACCAGCAAATAAGGTTAAAGAGGAGTTTCTAAAAGCTGTGGCAGAAAATCAGGTATTGGTCGAGGTTTCGAGAAGAGGAGTATCTCCTTCTATTTACCTTTCACCCCCGAGAAGGCGGAAAAAACCAAAGCTCAAGAAACCGCCATGGCCATCCTCAAACAAGAGAGAGCCAAAGCACAAGAAACGACCATGGCCAATCTCAAGCAAGAAAAAGCCAAAGCTCAAGAACCCACCGTGGCCAATCTCAAGCAAGAAGAAAAAAACCAACAAGAAACTGCCAGTTTCGAACGTTTCAGCCATGGCCAGCAACACAGTTTCAGCCATGGCCGGCAACAGAGCCAAGAGAATCAGCAGAGGATTGAGATCCTCAGCTCTCATCCTCAAGTTTCCGCCTAATTTCGTTCGCCAGCTCAGCAACAAGGCTCGCCGGAACTGCGGCAACATCGGAATTGCTCAGGTCGCCGCGGCCTCTTGGGCCAACTCGCCGTCTGCCGATGAGAAATCTCTCCCTTCCGCCTGTAAAGAACACACTCTCCAAACGGAGCTCATAGGCCTGGGAATTGAAAAGTTAGATCTTCAAGGGAAAGTTGTAGTGTCAGGGTTCATTGGTTCACATGTGCATTTAGTAGCTAGTGGATTGCAGATGGGGCGAGTGGAACTTCGAGATGTCAAAAGCCAAGAAGATTTTGTACAGAAAGTCAAAGAAGCTGTTAGAGATAAAACTCGAGGTGAGTGGGTATTTCTTCAAGTGCTTCAATCTTTCAATGAGGATGAGGAACTACCGGTATCAGTTAGACAAATTTGGTTTGATTTGAGAGCTACTGATGCATTCTCTGAGAAAATTGGAGTCAGGATTTTTGGTTCTCAATTTACTTGGCACATGCTGGTCTCAGGACCCTTATTGCATTTATGGTTTAATACCGTATCAAGGTTTCTGCCAAAATTACAAGGTGAAACTGCGCCTGAGATTTTTGCCCGGTTGAAGAGAGACCTGACTCCTACATTACTAAGTGGTGTTGTATACTGGCCCATGTGTGATTTTGTCACGTTCAAATTCACCCCTGTCCACTTACAGCCTCTTGTCAGCAATTCCTTTTCATTTCTCTGGTCCATTTACATCAAATACATGGCAAGCTTAGAGGAAGCTATTACAGGGGAATTGATTTCCAAAGTCAAGAGATGGCGTTGACGTTGGTCCTCTGGAAGCGGAGCTCTCCTATGTCATACCGAGACGCATCCTGTGGTTTAAGGAGTCGCCTTGAAATCTGGTGAAGGGTCATTCGGCAAGCAGAGATGTCGGGCAGGTTGATTCTTTTTGCAAATGACTTATGGAACAGGAACTCGTACGCATGGGCGGTGCTGGCATATGGAACTAGAAGACTCGGGAAACTTTCTTGGGAGAAGAAATCTTACCTAGCACAATTGCGGGGTGAGGAGGATTTTGATGACGAGGTGACATATACTCGCCTCGTATTTTGGTCCTGATCGAATTCACTATTGCGATCATCGTTTCGGTGACAGATGCTCTAATGCGGGCTGCGAGCACCAGCGCGGCCATCGGCAGGGCGAGGTGGAGGAGGCCGCTTGGCTCCCGACTGTTGGTCAGCGCAGTTTTTGTTTTCAGCGAAAGTTGTTTCGCACATTGCAGATGGATCCATTAAGATACTGATCGTATGCGTTTAGCAAGAATTACAATGAAAATAAAAAGATAAATACAACTCTCGAGAAAATAACACAGAAATTGTTTATCAAGCTCCTCGGCTTTTTGTGGACTTTGGCGCTGTGGCGCGGGAATGCTGTTAGATTGCGTGGACGCAACCGATTCCGTAGATGACGAGAGGTTGTTAAGGATAGGCTCTTGCCTAGTCGTTTTATCGATAGTAGATTTGAAAAACGAATATATCTTATCGAGTGGGTAAGATGTGGCCGGCGTTGCTTCCAAAGGATCACAGTCCTGAGCTATAGAATCTCTAGGATTCAGCGCAAATGATGCTGTCTAGAGGGTAGAAACATTGCTCTCTTTCTTTTCTTCAAAATCACGCAAAGACTCAGTATGCTTCTGCTCCAAAATGGCTCTCTGTCCTTTAATTCGTTGGCTGAGGGAGGTATTCTATTAGGGCTCTCAGTGGCACAGCAGGTGAAAGCGGAAGGGCGAAATAATGAGCTGCGCGTGTTTCTCTTTGTCGGCGCTGGGCAGTCTACAGCTAGCCGGCGGCTATTGCGGCGGCAGTGTTAAGGCTGCCGGCGGCCGAGATTAGAGCAAGTATATGGAGCAGCGTTTGATGCGTGCCTTAAAACGCGGCTCGTCCTAAGACGACTTTTTAAGCGCACCTTTTTTCGTGTTTAAGCTGGCATTGTCCACCGTCAAGCACACCCTTGCTGTTTCTGGTATGCTGGGCCAGCGTGGGCCGCTCAAGATATCATGCATATAACTGTTTCGTAACTGGGGCTGGGCAGTACACTCGCTTTAACATAGCGGCGCGCACCCGTAGATTGCAAGCGGCGCCAAGCCGCGACAGACAAGCTGTCGGGCGCTTTCAGCCGCGAACAAAGACGACAAGTACTGTCGCGCTGAGGCGCGGCGGGCACCTATAGATGCTGTCGGCGGCTTAGCCGGCGACCAGCGCATGAGGTTGGCGCGCGCCAGTGCTTGTGTTGGGCCTGATGACGGAGTAAATTGTTCTCGCATGTTGTTTTGAATGGTATTTGGATGTCTGCAAGTATTTTTTGACGCCTACAGACATTGTTTGGGACAAAAATCTATGGCTCGAACTAAGCACGAATTAGTAATAACTACATATCATTAGTATTAATTGTTACTTTAATGCACACATCTAAGTATTAACTATTTTTTTTTGAGCTAAAAAAGCAGGGTTAAAAGCCCTGCTCATAAAAAACTATTATTATTTAGAAACAAATATAAAAACAAATACAAAAGAGCATCACAAACTAGATGTAAAACCAGTGAGAATGCAGTAGGTAAGGAGCGGACATATGTCGTCACCTACCAAACTGTACCCACATCGATTCTACTTAGGTAGCTGGTGCAAAATACATAATTACAAAAGAGGATAAAGAGCAACCTGCTAGAACAACAAACAGTAGCAGTTTTCCAAAGTAATGGATGCAGAAACAGTTTTCAAAACATAGCAACCTAGTTGATAAGAGAAGCAACTACAGATTTCCAAAATAAGGGGAGGTGTCCTTATCCAGCAGCAGCTATGGAGAGTCCTGAGTTGGGGAGCTTGGTGTGAGGTTGTCCCCATCTGCCTTGACAATCCTGTTAGCAAGCTCCTGAAGTCCGATGTTAGATGCAGCCCTACGCAGTCTCCTTGCAAGCCTCTCATCTGCAGCACCTGTCCAAAATATGGTATATCTCCCAATATTAGAAGCAATGTGAAGAGGATTAGATTGACTATCCTTGAAAATAAGAACATTTCTACTGAACCAAATCCACCAGCAAAAACAGGGTAGCAGGATTCTCCAAACGGTTTTCATGTCGGAACATAGATTGGGAGATTTGTGGAACATTATCAGCTCCTCTATGGTCTCTGGCCAGCAGATTGTTGGAACAGAGGGAAGGATGATGGACCATATAGCACGAGCAAAGGAACATTTAAGGAAGATGTGTTCGTGTGTTTCTACTTCCGATTTGCAAAAAGCACATCTCGGATCGCCTGCCCAACCCTTGTGAATCAGATTTGCTTTCGTATTCAGTTTCTTATTGGAGATGATCCAGAATAGCACTTTCACCTTGGATGGAATAGGAGATTTCCAAATCAATTTTGAAAATTTGGATTTAATGCCCCCTGAGTTGACGAAGGAGTAATAGGACTTAACTGAGAAAGTCCCCGATGGTAGGAGCATCCACCAGAGTTCATCTGGTTCCGAAGTGATATTAATATTTGAAGATGTTAGAAGGGAGAGGAGGTGGTTGAGATCTGACCTTTCTGAGTGTGAAATACCTCTTCTAGTGAGAGGGTGCCATGACCAAGCATTGTTAATCATTCTTCCTTGGGATCTGATACAGCAGCTCTGTGAGAGAGCTAAAATGAAAGCTTTTGGAAATAAGCTGCATAGGGAATTTTCCGAGGACCATTTATCATGCCAGAAATTTCCAGTTCTTCCATCACCAATGTTCCATTTAACCAAGTTGAAAAAAGTTGTTTGAATGGAGGATAGGTCTTTGAAGAAACTTGAAGCCGTGCTCTTAATGGGATGAGCAAAGGGGTTAAACCCATCTTTGGAGTAGACAAAGAAAAAGACTTTGCTGATGTGAGAATTTCTATCAAAAATTTTCCATAGCCATTTAGATAAGAGAGCTTTGTTGAAATTTGCAATGTCTAGAACCCCAAGACCTCCTTCATCTTTGGATTTACAGACTTTACCCCAGTTTATAATGCATTTGATTTTGAGGGATTGTGGCTTCCATTCCAAAGAAAGTTTCTTCTAATTCTGTCTATCGCCTTGATTAACCACTGAGGCAGCTTAAAAAAAGACATGTAGTATAAGGGGAGAGTAGATAACACAGAGTTTAGGAGAGTTAACCTTCCACCTATGGAGAGAGATTTGTTTTTCCATAATGAAAGCTTCTTGGTGAATGATCCACCTATGGAGAGAGATTTGTTTTTCCATAATGAAAGCTTCTTGGTGAATGATTCAAGGAGAGGTTGCCACTCTCTTTTGGATAGAGAGCCTCTTTTGAGAGGGAGTCCCAAGTATGAGAATGGGAGAGAACCGACTGAACAACTAAGTATCTTAGCAAGCTTTTTCCCTTTGTGAGGAATTTTGCCAAGGTAAAATAGATTTGATTTTTGGTGATTAACATGAAGGCCAGATATATTAGCAAAAATGTGAAGAATAGCATTTAAGGTGGCCATATCAGAGGGGGTGGCTTTGGAGAAAATTATGGTATCATCCGCAAATTGTATCAACCTAATGGAATTTAACTGCCCTTTCAAATTTAGGTCAGATAGATCCCCCAAAGCTGCACTGCGATACAACAATTTACTAAGAACATCAGCCACCAAAAGGAAAAGTAGAGGTGATAAGGGGTCTCCTTGTTTGAGACCTCTAAAGCATCGGAAGAATTTTGTAGGGGAACCATTAACTAGAACAGCTGATTTTGAAGAGGATAGAATGTATTGGATCCAGAGGCACCATTTGGGGCCAAAGCCTCTAGCTTTGAGAAGGGACAAAAGGAAAGACCAGTTCACACAGTCGAAGGCCTTATAGAAGTCTACCTTAAAGGCACATACTTCTTTTTTCCCCGATGAACAGAAGTTAACCATTTCATGACCTAGGAGAAAAGAGTCCAGAGATGATTTCCCTGCTTGAAAGGCAGACTGAGAATTATCAATGAGATTGTGAAGGACTTTTTTAAGTCTATTAGTCAAAATTTTGGAAAAGATCTTACAAGAACTGTTGATAAGACTAATAGGACGAAAGTCTTTAGGAGAAGAAGCTCCCTCTTTTTTGGGTATAAGACAAATGTGGGAGTAATTGATGTTATTTAAACATTGGGGATGAGAATATATCCCTTGAATGAATTCAATCACATCTGCTTGAACAACTGGCCAGAATCTTTGGAAGAAAAGGATGGGGAGCCCATCGGGCCTTGGGGATTTGTCAGGATTGAGGTCAAAAACAGCCTCTGTGATCTCTTGGGGAGAGAAGGGAAGGTCAAGAGAAGATAGATCAAAGTTTTCGTTTGGGTATAGTGTACTCCAGTTGGGAGAGAGTCTGGAAGCTGGAGCTTGGCCAAAGAGATTGGAGAAAAAGGAGAAAAAAGAATCTTTGATGGCACTGTCTGATGAGATGATGGAATCATTGATAAGAAGGTGAGGAACAAATTTTTTTCTGCGGTGATATGAAGCAACCTTATGGAAAAAAGCAGAGTTATTATCTCCTTCTTTCAACCATTGAATACGAGACCTTTGTTTCCATTTTATTTCTTCTGCTTTGGCCAGGGAAAGAATTTGGTCTTTCATATCTGATCTAAGCTGAATCTCTTGAGGGGAAAGATTTCTAGACTCCTCACAGATGTTAAGGGCATGAATTTGAGATGACAGATTGGAGATGGACTGGGATAAAGAACCAAAACAGGATTTTTTTTTCCACCATTTAATTCTTTTTTTGATGAGTTTGAGTTTGAGAAGAAGAGGGACTTGGTTGTCATTTTTTAGAGTGAAAGATTTCCAACTGGATACTATGAAGTTTGGGAAGGATGGGAGAGATAGCCACATTTTTTCAAATCTAAAAGGAGGGGAGAGGAAAGAGGAGGAATTAGTGTCTAACATGATAGGGCAGTGGTCAGAGCACCCAGATGGAAAGGCGAACTGGACCATGTGAGGAAATTTGGATTCAAAGTCTATGGAGACTAAGAATCTGTCCAATCTTGCAAGCGATGGGGAGGGTCTATGATTAGACCAAGTGAATTAATCTTGCAAGCGATGGGGAGGGTCTATGATTAGACCAAGTGAATTTCCTCCCACTTAGGGGAAGATCACAGAGGTTGATAGATTCAACAAGCTTTTGAAAAACTTTGATGTCTCTAATAGAACTAGGACGACCACTTCTTTCATCTGTGCTAAGAGTCATGTTGAAATCACCGAAAACCACCCATGGGAGAGAATGGGATCCTCTAATTCTATCTAATTCCCACCAGCAGACTTCCCTCTCAGACGAGTCACATGGAGCATAGATAGTTGTGGCTACAAATCTCCAATTAGAGGGTCTGTGGGTAAGAGTAGCTGATACAAAGAATATGTCGATAGATGATGAAGAACAGGAGAAAAGATCATCGTCCCTCCCCAAAAGAACTCCACCTCTAGAATCAGTGGCGTCAAGGGAAATCCAAGATGAAATATTTCTACCCCCAAGGGATTTTAGGAGGAAGGAACTGGGAGAAGACAATTTCGACTCTTGCAATCCAACCAGATTAACTTTTGCCAAGGATAGGCACTCTCTAACCAATCTACGTTTGGATGGTTTGTTTAAACCTCTAACGTTCCAGGAGCCTAAACGCATAGAGACAGGCTAGATACAACTTGGAAGGGGAGGGATACTCAAGAAGATGGGACTACCCCAGACATCAAATTTTGGATTTCAAGCAGACCTAGCAGGTCTATCGGTTCTTGAATGCCACAATTAACAGAGATTTCCTCCAATTTCTCCAGCTCGCTGGAATGGATGGGAGGAGTGGAGACAGAGGATGAAGACTTAGATTTAGATATACTTGAGTGCTTACCCTTCTTCATCTTGGAAAGATGTTTCTTGAGAGGCAGCGTCATGTGGAGTCCACTACTAGCTTTCTTTTTGACCCTTTTGGCTTTACTTTTAGCGTTCTCAAAGCCTGGAGGGGGATCAGTGGTAGAAACATGCTCCGTCGATTCTGAAGAGCTGACCTGGATGGCTCGATCTGCTATGGGGGGGAGAATTGAATCTTCTTCTAGGTTGGGGAAGGCTGCGTTGAGTGCGGCCCATGATTCTCTGGAGATATTGATAGAGATACCATTGAAAGAGACTGTAATCAGATCTGGGGGGGGCCCTGGGCCTGCTTCGATATATAGAAGGAGTTTAATTGTTTCGGTTCTTGTTTCTTTTTCACTCGATATATAGAAGGAGTTGGATCCCGAAAATTGTGATGAGTTCGATTTATTTGTCAAATCTCATAAAAGAAAGAGGGGTCTTGGAGACTATCCACATGAGGATACCAAAGATGTTTGTGTAAGTTTTATCTGTGATTCTTCTTTCTTAACAATATTTCTCTTATGTTATGAATCTAAATTTTTGATAATATTTTTGTGAGGTTATGAATCTTAATTTGTATGCAGGAGAAGGTTATTGAAAGGGTTGAGGAGCTCAAAATTCAACTTCAAAATGCTGATCCAGCAACAAAAGCTCATCGATTGAAGCTTTCAGCTATTCTCGATGAGGTAGCAGGAAAGCATCACGGGGGTTATGAGAGAGGATATGGTGCTGGATACAAAGGAAGGACAATAGCCCACCATTTTTCTGCATCCTATAACATCGAGGGTAATGTAAACAACAATTCCGAGCTTCAAGAACAATTACATTCTGCGAATCAGAAAATCGAAGAGTTACAGAAAAGAGCCGATGAAGCAGAAAGAGAAAAGGAACGGGAAAGGGAAGAAAGAGATCGCCAAATGCAAGATTTTCAAAAAATGGCCTCTGGATTTCAAGCAATGATTGGATTAAATGGACAAGCACAATGATTGAGTACAGATATTCTAATTTTTTTATATACAACTATGCTAGACATTTTTATATAAAATGATAGGATTAAATGGTCTCTGGAAGGGTAAAAGTTACATGCATGATGCATGCACGCAAAAAATTATGCTAGACATTTGTTCTTATATGTTGAATTTGTTGGATTCCGGACCTCATACACGAATGTTCCTATCATTCACCAGTTGCTTAAACATCTTTTTAGCTGAGACATATGTTGAATTCGTTGGATTCCGGAGCTCCTTGAGTACATTTTTACTACAATTTTGCCTACAAAGGGGATAAACTATTGGATCATGATGATTCTTTACTAGTAGGTCATGTTGCTCTCTTTCTATACTCATATGTATGACTGATAGATCTCAATACTATTCCGATTCAGATGGTTTACTTAAAGTGGTTGGAAAAGAACGAAGGAGGATGCCATTCTGGAGGTATTCTTATTTGCATGCTGATTCAATATTACTCCTTCCGAGTTGCAGGATGAAGGTTGCGAGGTGATGGATGGTGAAGGGGAGAATATTTTGGATAGAATCAGTTGGGAAGAGACAAAGCATTGGGAGAGACTCGATGAAAGAAGAACTCGTCTTGATAATTAATGGGCTCACCATGATATTTATCATTCAAATTTTAATTATTCATGGTTTATTGCTTCACTGTCATAAGTCATTGAATAGGTTTTCATTTGTTAGATTTGCATTTTAGTTAAGAGTTGTAGGATGTGGAGAAGTTGTGAACCTCGTAAATGATCTAAACTCAAAGTTTTATAGTTGTTTATCAATTCATTGACAAAGTTTGTATCAAACACACGTTATTTTTTAATTGATTAAGTTAATTTCTTATTTATGATGGTAATTATTTGTTTCATTTGAATGATATCATGTATTGTAATAAATGATTAGAAATAGATGAATATCATTGCTACAGTTGAATGAGAGAATAAACAGTAATATTTTGGTGAAAATATATTTTTAATACCCTATAGCAACGGTTTTCTGTTGTTAATATACCCTAGTGGTGGTTAGGATGTTGCTGATGTGGATTTTTTTAAATAAATATTAAATATTATAGTAACGATTGCCTTTTATTGTTAATAGACTATAGCAACGGTTAGAATTTGCTGATGTGGATTTTTTTTTTATTTTATAAAAATTAATCTAATAGCAACGGTTGTTATATTTGCAACGAGTTTAGATCATTGCAATAAGCTAATTGCAACGGCCTTAATAGTAATGGATTATTTGTAACGGTTTTAACCGCTGTTAACGTATTAAAAACGGTCCGCACCGTTACTAAAAGGCCTATAAACAACAGTTGGAACCATTACTATAAGGGGCTTTTGTAGTAGTGCATGGAAAGAACAAAAATAAAAAATAAGAGAAAAAAGAAGAAGAAAATCAAACATGACAACTTCACCAGTAGATAAGGAAACATGTTGGATTGGTTCCCCCCCCCTCCCCCCCTCCCCCCTCCCCCCCCCCCCCCCTCCCCCCACCCCCTCCCCATTGACATAAAATAGAATAAATTGCCAGCAAATTCATGAAAAGAGGATTCCTCAAAAGTTGGCACTCATACAATAGACTACTCAGCTCTCTAAATTCCACCACCCGCAGAAAATAGGAAAGAAAGGTCATTGGTAGAAAGAAAACAGAAAGCAGAAAAGTTTTGAGAGAAAACAAGAGATGGAAATGAGAACCATATGGTTAACATGCTTATAGGCGACTTATGACAGCCTCGACCTCATCAGGAGAATAGAGATGATAATTTGGAGAAACCTTTGCAATATCGATATTGTTTGGGGTCACCTGATCAAAAATAACAATATTATATTCTCTTAAAATGTTGACAAATAATCTACACTCTAAGGGTGAAACTTCAATTAAAAAAATAACAATAATTGCAGCTATACCTTCTCTTCCATCACTTGCTTCAAGATAGACACTACCACATAATTGATCTACTACAACAGTTAAGACGCAACGGTTTTAACTGTTGCGTTAGAGATCTATCGTAACAGTTTTCAGTGTCTAATACAACATTTAATGAAAAACGTTGCCATAGACCTAATAATTATTCCTGGACTTAATAATTGTTCGTGGGCTTTGATCAGGAGCTTTAAGTTTGTAAAGCCCATTGTCCCCACCGCTTAAACAAAGAATATCATCTCCGATCCCAAAAACCGCCTTCAAAAAAGAGCCCTAAAATCGTCGTGGTCGTTTCCTCTCCGATCTCATCTCCAATCTCATCACTGAACTCGTCGCCATTTTCCTCTACGATCTCATCTCCAATATCGATCCTCTCCGATCTCATTGTTGTCGAGCTTGTTGTCATTCTCATCATCGAGCTACCCTCATTTCAGGTAATTTCTCCTTCCCTGTTTTCTAGGGTTTTCTCTAGAAATCGAGCTCAGATCTCGCTAACGGGAGCTTTTCTAGAGTGTGTTTTCAGCAATCAAGCCCGTAAATTTCGCCAATTTTGCAGCTGATGGCTGCATTCTCTTAAATGTCCTAGTCTTGCATTTGAAGGGAGTTAGTCAGGTATTTTGCACGTGATTACTTTGAGTTTTTATGAAATTTGATAGAAGTTTACGGTTATGCTAGTGCATAGTCCGATACAAAACTTATCCTATATATGGGATGTATGATTTTCTTAGTAACCCTCATGTCTGTAACTTGCGATCGTTTCCAGGATTAAGAAATTTGTTCAGGATTAAGAAGTTTCATCAATTTGTTCAGTTATATGGGATGTATGATTTTCTTAGTAACCTTCCTATATATGTGATGCCCATCTTTTGTTCAGTTACATAGCATTTTTTTGTTTAGTTACAGTCCATCTTTTATTCAGTTACATAGCATTTTTTATACTATTATTTCCTTATAATGACTTGCCAATTTCAAGTGCATAACATTCATCTTTTGTTCCTTGTGCATATTGCATGTGACCTTTTCCCCCGAGATAGATAGGATTTGTATATCTTTTTAGTCCAGTTACAGTCCAAGTTAATTATGGGGTAACCTACTTTCATTTATAATCTTTTTTAATATTAAACTAGCATATGATCCGCTTACAAATACAAATCATGGCATGACAACCGCACGAATGTTGATTGAATATATTACTATTAATGGTAACAAGAGGATTGATTTTTTATTTTATAAATCATAATATTTATATGTAGTTATTAATAGTGTTAATCATTTTTTTCTTTTTCCAGAATATATAATAAATGGCGGAAAATAGAGATTGGATGTATAATGCTCCTAGAGTGAGTGTGGAGTTCATTAATAATGTCAATGACTTTCTTGAGAGAGCATTTGCTAATGGAGCAGTAGGGGATGAAATATGTTGCCCTTGTCGCATTTGCTGTAATCGCTTTTGGTATAGTCGTGATGTTGTTTATGATCACCTTATTGTCTAAGGATTTGTAGAGAATTATTATGATTGGTTCTTTCACGGAGAGGGTGTGTCATCAAGGATGGATGTTGATGATAATAATGAAGAAGTTGATGATGTTGCTGATGATGCTCAAGACAACCTGGATGGGTTATTACATGATGTATTTAGAGATGTAGCAGAAGAGTCTCCAGTGAACCAAGAAGATGACCTAAGTGACCATGAAGAAAGGTTAACTAAGGAGGCAAAGAAATTTTATAAGTTAGTTGATGAAGGTAAGCAACAGTTGTTTCCAGGATGTAAAACTTTTTCTAAACTCTCTTTTATCATCCGGTTGTATCTTCACAAGTATTTTCGGAGAAAGTTGCCTTCATTGTAGAACTCATTATAATCTGGATTGCTTACAAAGAATTTAGAATATTCAATAAAAAGAATACAAAAAAAATAAAAGATTACAACTTTTCAAAAATAACGCAAGATCTATTCGTCGTTTTCTTGCTTGTGTGAGTCTTTAGCCGGTGACGGGGATATCGATATCCGTGGACTACCTGACAATCAGATCAGATCCAGAACTCCGTCGATTCGCGAAGGAATCTAGAAGCAGAAGCGCTTATCTCGACAACGGCGAGATAATTGCTCTTCTTAGAATTATCACAACGGGATAACCCTAAGGATCGGATGCGGGCGGTGCAGATCTGAAGAAATTTTCTCTCCTATGTTGAAGAACTCGATCAATCTTCAATCCGGCAGGGCTTCGCCAATTCTCTAAAAATCCAGATCTGAAAAATGAGGGCCTGAGGCCTGTATTTATAGGATCTGGGTGGTTAAAACAACATAACAACCTATTTTTAGGCCTGGAAACACCCCAGGGTATCTCAGCGAGGCTGAGACACCCAAGACACCTTGAGGTGTCTCGTTTTGGCTGAGACACCTCGGGGTGTCTCAATTCAGGCTGAGACGCTATTTTTGCATATTCGTCCGTTTCTGCCGTAACTTCTTCATCCGAACTCAGATTTGAGCGATTCAAAGTGCGTTGGAAAGGCGAAGAGGAGTTCTATAAGTTCCAATGATTATATCATCAGTTGAACAAATGAGACACGAAGGGTATTTCGCTGTTTTGTGAACGATACGAGGTTCCCGATCAGTTCGTGTCTTTGTTATTCTGAAATTCCGTTAGTTCACGTAGTTCGTCAATTTACTTCAAGCGTTCACCAATATCAATCAAACTTCTGTGAATCGGATAGTGACGTTCATCGTCGTTTCTTATCACTGAGCTGTTCGTGGAGACCTATAGGCAATTTTCGATGCCTACAGATACCCCCTCCTGTAACAACCGTAATTTTTGATACATGCTTAAATAAATTTTCTAGTATTTAAAATATTAAATTTTATTTTGTTAACATTTTCCTAATTTCTAGAAATTTTTTGAGTTTCAAAATAAATAAATAAAATATATAGTCTTGTATTTATTATTTTTGCTAAATATTAATTTATGATTTAGTGAATTTTTTCATAATCATTTGGTCACTTATATCATCTTTATTATTATTATTAATGTGATTCTGAGCATAGATTAGCATATAAATATAAATATATTTGGTTATTAATATTAATATTATTTATTAATATAATATTTATTCAGAATATTATATAAAAATTTTGAATTTTTTCTCTCTTATTTTTCTCATTTGAATTTGAATTCCTTCCAATTTTTCCCCAATCAATTCAAATCATTCCCCATAATACACCTTCCTTTTTTATTCCCATATTTCTCTCACATTCCTTTTTCTCTCCCCTTCCATAAAATAATTCTTACTTTTCTTTTCACCGTACACCCCCCATCTTCAACAGCAAAAGAAAAAAAAACCATCTTTCTTTTCTTCTTCTTCCTCCCATCACCGTCCGACCGCCCAAACAGCCGCCGCCTGAGCCGCCTCGCACTGACCCCACGCCGTCGAGCCCGCATCGCCCCACGCCCGCAACCGCCGCCTGCCCACTGCAACCGCCGTCGCCTCTCGCCCTGACCCCCGCCGGCCACCTGCTTCCCAGCGCGCTCGTCGCGCCCCTGCCTCGGTCGACCAGCCTCGCGGACCCATCGTCGTGCCAAGCCGCTTCGTCTGCCGCCCCTGCCATTCATCTGTTTGTTCCGCCACCGCTCTCCATTCTCCGCCTGCCTCGAAGCTCCGCACGACACCCTAGGACCTCCGAGGCCGTCGCAGCCCAAACCCAACCCCCCTGCCCCATCGACGCGCGCCAGATCCGCCCTCTTCCAGCGTCTTTCTCTCCTCTCTCTTCCCATCTGCTCCTCCCTTGGTTTCTTACTCATAACTCCGACCAACAGCCACAACTAGGGGTGGCAAACGGGTCAACCCGACCCGACCCGACCCATATAAAATTTGACCCGACCCGTATAAGTTTGACCCGACCCGACCCGTTTAATAAATGGGTCAATATGATCCGACCCGTTTATTAAACGGGTTACCCGACCCGACCCATATAACCCAAATGATCTATTTAATAACTTTTAGTTTTTGCCTCGTACCTTAGGTGTAATATACAGATTGCATGAATGATCAGTAACGTTTATTTGATAATGGAACATGCATGAACTCATCAATTGTAGTATATTCTACATCTCATCAATTACCAATTTTTGCAATAAAATTTATAAGAAGATTGAACAGAATATTACGGTACAGATGCACTAAGTATTTAACAAATATATCACAATGTCCAAATATGGTGGATATGGAAAATGCAGTGAAAATCCTACAAGAAGCTATTGGAAATTTTGTTTCTGGACTCTCTAAGCCATCATCTGATGAATCAGCAGCTTCCACCAAGAATATAATCTCATCATGTAAAACTATAAAGACAGATTTGTTTTTAACTCTTGAAAATTCTCCAAAATAAAAACAACCCAAGTTCCAAAATTCATCAAACACAACATCTATATCTAAGATAGAGCACACATACATCCTGTAGGCTACATGAACATAGCCATGTATACATTTACACATCATATAACAAAAATCATTCGAAGAAAGCCCTCTCTTTATGCATTAATTATACATTAAAGGCCTTTAAAAGTTGCAAATGGGTTTTCTTGTAGCCTGAGCTCGAAAGGATAGAAGCTGCAACTCCGCCACCATAGCCTGAGCCAATAATAACAGCATCACATTCAACATGTTAACAACCAAAAAAGAACAGCCGCAATCACAAGTAATCGAACAGATACCAAAATGCCGATTTGACCTTGAAAAACAAATGCGATCACTCCTGTCCAAGGAAACATATTAAAACAATCAAAGAAAGAGCTTTACTTACAAATATATCAAACCATACCAACTTTATAGATTTGATTATTCAAGTAATCGATTATTCAAGTAATCGAAGTTTATATTAAGCCAAGGAGACTTCATAGTATAACTGCTTAATTTTCTACCTTTACAACCTCCATCACCTCAACAAACATGGAGACTAATGGGTCTCATCACTTTGAGATATTTAACTTGAATAGAAAACAAATTTATTAGAAAATTACATTTTCCCCCTTTCTACTATAACTGCTTAATTTTCTACCTTTACAACCTCCATCACCTCAACAAACATGGAAGCAAAAGTTCCCTCAAAAGCTTATGATACAAAGGTGGCAATGAACGAGCATACATAGAGAGAAGATGTAGTTACCAGCTTTTCTCGCTGCACGAAAGATAAATTCCTCAACGAGGTGCTGCGCAGGATCACCTTCAGGCATTGTGGCAATGAACGACTCCACTTCAGCAACTACCTCTTCATTAGTGAAGTATTGGTAAAGCCCATCAGATGAAAGTATCAAAAATCTATCTCTAGATCCAAGTTCATGGTGATAGAGAAATGGATGGCATGTAATGTATGGAGACCAGACAGCTGGCCCGTCACAGCAGCACACAGCCATCACGCTGCCTGATACAAAAGCAAAAGACGACGCAAGTACTGCAGGCATCACACGAGAGCAGAGATGCGAATAGAGTAAACAAAAGCAACAGAAAAACAAAAACAACTCCAGCTCACCTCACGGGATCCCCCCTGCTCCTATGAATTCATCTACCCCCCCTTCACTCACATACATCGGTAGCTGAATAAAGAAAAAAAGAGAAAGGAGAAAGAGAGCGAGAGATGGGGGACCAAAATGGGAAGCTGTATCTCAAATGTGAAGACGAGATCATGATGAACACAACTTAATCCCAGCAGTATTGTTGTTGATGCAGTCGTAGCCCGATGGCATGCAGTATAGGTCGGAGCTTTGATTTTAATTCATTTTGTAAATTTTCTCCAACAATGTATATAGTTAATGTAAGTATAATTAATTTGTTCAATTATAAAGTAACATTATATATCAAGTAAAGGTAGCATATAAGAGTTTGAATTAGTCTCCTCATGTTCTTAGTAGATAAAGGAATTTAAAGAGCAAAGGAACAATAAGCTAATATCCCACCGTCTTTTCTTCCCTAAAAAAAAGGATTCTAATATCTAATTATGTGACATTCATGATGCAATGCGCTATAGATCTCCTCTGCCCTGCTTCTCGTGCTGTCAAAGCTAATACAAATGGCTAAAGGGAACCTTACATGTCCTGTGACTAATTGCAAATTGAACATAAAACTTTACTCAGAAAACTTAAAAAACTAAGTTACTCTCCTTCAACCGTATCATGTGACCAACCAAAGTCGAACTCCTCTTTCAAATTAAAATAAAATAAAATTATCATTGTTAGAAGAATCCTCAATATTCTACTCTTAGCACAAAGTAAATGCACAAGCTATCAACTTGATGCGCAAAGGAAATTCTTTGAGTAACTAAAATGCTAAATATGGTGATAATGATGTGCATTGCATACTCGTATCTTTTAAGACCAAATCAATAGGAACTTATTAATGTTCGTGGAATCATACAAAATATGAGGATGAATACCTGTTTCAAGAATCCAGCACCAAAAGCTCTGGTCACCTTCAAAGAACCCTTCACTCGATCATTCATCACCGCACAAGCATCCTCAGGATGCTCTCTTTTAATCCTCCGAACTTCCTAAGCCATGAAAAAAAAATCATCCAAAATCAATAAAACTTCATCAAAATAGCCAGATCGAAATCTTTTCTTCAGAATTTACCTCCTCAACACCTGTACTGTGATCCAACGTCAACTGAATCGCATCCAAAGTGGACGAAGCTCTGAAACCCTCACCATCTTCACTAATCCTCTGCAAATCCTTTATCTCTGATTTCTTCCCTAAAACAGCTTGACTGTCTCTGACATTCATTATGTAAACATCTTCCCCTTTCGTTTGAACGGCAAGAACACAAGATCCCATCAAAGCAAGCTCAGGATGGAACATGGTGAACATGCATTTTATTTTTTTTCCAAAAACTGGCACTAAATTCCTCAAAAAATCAACAAAATTGCAATCACAAAATCAAGCTAAGATCTTATTCTCCTAATTTAACCTAGAATTTAGAAATCGGGGCTGAAAATTACCTATCTAGGGGTTCTGATCTGATCCTTGAGTACTTGAGAGGAAGTCGAATGTGGCGCTTGCGCTCGAGGGGAGAGGAGCACAGGCCCTGAGGAGAGAGGAGATCCAAGATGAATCTCGAGCTTCAGGCGAGAGGAGATCAAAAGTGGGGCTCGAGCTTGAGGAGAGAGATCGGAGATGAGTTCGAGGGTAGAGATCGGAGATGAGCTTGAGGAGAGAGATCAGAGATGAGCTCGAGGGTAGAGATCGGAGGCGCGATGAGTTTTTTTTCGGACGAAACCACGAAGGGACGAAGGGCTTTCGGGTTATACGGGTTCTTTTTTTCTTTTTTCGGTGTTATACGGGTCAGTGCTTGCGATATATGGGTCACGCGGGTCAAGCTACTTTACCCATATAATAAACGGGTTAGTTCGGGTTGACCCGTTTATGACCCGACCCATATAACTTGACCCATACCCAATATAAACGGGTCGGGTCGGGTCGGGTTGATGGGTCGGGTCATAAATTGCCACCCGCTACCACAACCCTGACCGCCCAGGATCATCAGCCCCTTGCCGGTCGAGCGCTGCTCCGTACGAGCCGAACACCAGCGCCGCCGACGATAACGCACCTGACTGGCTGACGCGTCCGCCCTCCGATTCGAGCTCACCCGCTCGAAGTACCAGCCCGCGCCGCAACGTCTGTTGTGTTCGACGCATAGGCAAGATCCCGCATCACCTCATTACCATTACAATTTCTATATATATTATTTATTATAATATGTGTTTGTTAGATTATGATAGGACAAATTTTCAAAACCAAACCTATTTGAGAAACTAATTGCAAAAAACGACCCGTTGACATTTATTTTAGAGAAACCGACCTGGTTCACACTGTACTGAAAGCCAGGTCGGTTTTTTCTAAAAAAGTTTACGAAACTTCACGGGAGTTCAACTCCCGTGAAGTTTTGTTATGAGAAAAAACTTCACGGGAGTTGAACTCCCGTGAAGTTTCGTAAACTTTTTTAGAAAAACCGACCTGGTTTCAGCTACAGTGCTGAAACCAGGTCGGTTTCTCTAAATAAATGTCAAACGGGTCGTTTTTTGAGAATAAAATCTCAAATGGGTTGGTTTTGAAAATTTGTCCGATTATGATATTATGCGTGGGATGATGATGAATGTTGTTAAGTATTATTGTGGTAGATTACTTGTGAAATGATGAATATAAAATGACAAGATTGCATTTTGAAAGCTAGATAAATTTTAAGAGTTGTTATCGAAAAAGAAAATTAGAATAATTAAAAAGAGAAAAAAAAACAGTTATTGTTCATATGGAATAATATATAATAATAATAATATATTTAAAAGGTTATTTTTGAATAATTTATGAGAAATAAATTAAAAGGATTTATTTTGGAATTAATAAATTTATGAGCATGATGATTGGAAATTTCGATATTTCGTGTATATTTATTTGATAGATGTAGTTTCATCGTGTACTGTTATTAGTAGTTGTTCACGATTTTTGTTCATGATCCACGACACTGTTAATTAGTATTTATTGCATTTATCATTCTTTATTATAATTGAGAATCGTTAGGAGTTTATGACTATAGTGATCTGTGTGACATGAATAAGATTTAGAGGCTTGTGTGTTGCTGGCTTAGAAAATAAGAAGAGCCAGGATGGGAAGTCTTGGTACATGTGATTAGATGTGACTGTTTATGTATCCTTTAGGGTTGGGCCAGTGAACCGATACGCACTGGGTTAGTTTGTTAGACCAGTGAACCGATACGCACTGGGTTAGTTTGTTAGACCAGTGAACCGATACGCACTGGGTTAGTTTGTTAAATAAGATTTAGAGGCTTGTGTGTTGCTGGCTTAGAAAATAAGAAGAGCCAGGATGGGAAGTCTTGGTACATGTGATTAGATGTGACTGTTTATGTATCCTTTAGGGTTGGGCCAGTGAACCGATACGCACTGGGTTAGTTTGTTAGACCAGTGAACCGATACGCACTGGGTTAGTTTGTTAGACTAGTGAACCGATACGCACTGGGTTAGTTTGTTAGACCAGTGAACCGATACGCACTGGGTTAGTTTGTTGGGCCAGTGAACCGATACGCATTGGGGTTAGACGGTTGGACCAGTGACTTGTTATAGAATGGCTAGTTACATGAATTCTTACTTGGATGAGTTTTGATCCTTGTGAGATATAGGCAAGTCGTGTTTCTTTTCATATATAGATCGGGATTAATATTTAATTATTTACAATTCGAGACATATGGTATATACATGAGGGTTTCCTTGTTTGGATTATTTCGCTCGACGTACTACGTCTCTTGTTGTAGATTTTTAAATATTAATTCCATCTATGGTATGATCTTGTTACTTGGTTGATATTTGGTTTCTTCTGATTATTAGTATTCCAGTTGCATGCCTCTAACGTTATTATTATCATCACATGTTCTATTTCTATTTCTGTTATAGTATTGACCACGCATATATTATCAATACTGTTATTGTATTTGTTTCTGCCTTGGGGGATCTTGCCGTGTGTTTCACACGCTGACGTACTCCTATTTTCTGGGTGTACGTCAGATTTAGGAGATGAGCAGCCTCAGTTCGGGATAGTGCAAGAGCCAGAAGATTCTCAGTAGGAGTGCCTCATAGGTGGAGTAGAAGAACAATCTGAAGCCAGTAGTTTTCCTCTATAGTAGCTGATGAACATTAAAACCTTTTTACCGTACTTTTCTCTAGCTGATGAAGGATTTAGTATTTTAACAGTATTTTCTTTATGGACTATGTATTTCTTATTTCCTAGTTGGATTATTTTGTAATAAGGGCGTGTTTGACCCATATTTTTATGTCTGGGATGATTTACTGTTGATGATATGTCTATTCCTTATTCTGAGTTGTCTTTATATTCTTGCTATTGTGATCGGGGACCTGTGACTTCACGTTGTATTTATTTCCAGACGCTTAGCGTATTGGATTGAGAAGAAAAAGAAGAAAAAAAATGATAGTGTATATTTCTTCTCAATCTAATACGTCGCGGGCTTGTTCACGTTCCGATTCCCCTGTATTTTGGGAAGCGGGGCGTGACACCTCCAAAGCGTTCCAGGCTCGTTTCTTTTATAGAAGAGGCTGGAATACTTTGGATGTGATTGGTCCAGGCGTTCCAGGCTCGTTTCTTTTATAGAAGAGGCTGGAATACTTTGGATGTGATTGGTCCAGCCTTCGATTGGTGTAAAGGACCTGTAATTAGCTTCAATTCTTGACTCCTTCGATTTTCAATCTATTTGATACTTTGACGAATAGCTGAAGTTCTTTTGGCGTCGTGTTTCTCTCCTGGCCGTCGTCGAAGTCTCAAATCTAAAAATGATGAGTTGAGTTTGGCTCGTGTCGTCGAATTGACTTTGAACTGACTACCTCCGTCATGATATATTGACTCACGTTGACTTTTTAATCGCAACGCGTTGACTGGCGTTGACCTAGGGTTATACGTTGACCGGCATTGACCCTAAGGTTTTGAACATCGAACGTTGACTTTTTGATCGCAACGCGTTGACTGGAGTTGACCTAGGGTTACGCGTTGACCGGCGTTGACCTTAGGGTTTTGAATATCGTACGTTGACTTTTTGATCGCAACGTGTTGACTGACGTTGACTTAGGGTTACGCGTTGACCGGCGTTGACCGTAGGGTTTTGAACATCACGCGTTAACTTTTTGATCACAACGTGTTGACTGACGTTGATCTAGTGTTATGCGTTGACCGGCATTGACCCTAGGGTTTCGAACGTCTCACGTTGACTTTTTTTGATCGCAACGCGTTGACTGGCGTTGACCTACGGTTACGCGTTGACCGGCGTTGACGCTAGGGTTTCGAACGTCGCACGTTGACTTTTTTGATCGCAACGCGTTGACTGGCGTTGACCTAGAGTTACGTGTTGACCGACGTTGACCTTAGGGTTTTGAACGTCGAACGTTAACTTTTTGATCGTAACGCGTTGACCGACGTTGATCTAGGGTTACGCGTTGACCGACGTTGATTTAGGGTTACGCATTGACCGGCGTTGACCCTAGGGTTTCGAACGTCTCACGTTGACTTTTTTTATCGCAACGCGTTGACTGGCGTTGACCTAGGGTTACACGTTGATCAGCGTTGACCCTAGGGTTTTGAACGTCACACGTTGACTTTTTGATCACAACGCGTTGACCGGCGTTGACCCTAGGGTTTCGAACATCGCACGTTGCCTTTTTTTATCGCAATGCGTTGACTGGGGTTGACCTAGGGTTACGCGTTGACCGGGGTTGACCTTAGGGTTTTGAATTGTCCAGCATCGATTAGTGTTGATTTGGTCAAAATATCCAACAACCGACGAAGACGGGTGAAATTCAGGCTTGAAAAACACAATCGGGGGCTCGAACTGGGTTGAGACACCCGTGGGTGTCTCAACCTTGGCCGAGACCCCCTAGGGTGTCTCGGTTCAAAAACCGAGACACCCTTGTGTTTCCTCCCTCTCTTTTGTTTTCTTATGTATGATGCACTTTTCCCTTCTTTCAAATTTTCAAAAGAGAGTCCTTTTCCCCCCTAAACCCTATCTCCTTCCTCCTCTTATCCAAACACCATTGTTTCTCTCCTTTAAGAACTCCAAACCCATTAACATCTCCTCTTTAAATCCCATCAACTTAAGACAAAATTCGGATTTTTAGTGCTCTCCTCTTGGCCGGAAATCTTCTCTTCTCAAAGCTAGGGTTTTTCTTCATCCTCAAGCTCAAATGAAGCTTCTTGATTTGGGTAAGTTTCCCCTCAAAAACTCTCATTTTTTTTATAAAGATTAAAACTTTATGCTTGTAATGAGAGTATGCCATGAATCTACATACCAAGATCATAGCTTTTTGTTCTCATGAGTTAGATTTTATGAAAAAGATAGGATCTTGATGATGGGTTGTGTATGTACAAAGATTTGGGGGGTTTTATGCAAAATCAATACTATGGCCAAAATTTTAGGGACTTTTATGTAAAAGTGGACTGAAATTTGAGATTTTTGTGCAAAGGTAGACAGAAATTTGGGACTGAAATTTCATGCCTATTTGGCCAAACTTTGAGGGGCGTTTTCACGCAAAAGAATCAACATTGTTGAGGGATTTAATTGCAAAAGGGAACCATATATTGTAGAGGGGTTTATTTGCAAAAAGGGCTAAAATTTTAGGGCTAAAATTTCCAAAGTTAGGATCCCAAATCTATGGCCAAGACTTTGAGAAATATATGTGGAAGCTAGACCGAAATTTTTGGAGGGGCCTATTTGCAAAATTGGCTAAATTTTACAAAAGAGTTTATTTGTAAAAGTTAACCAAAATTGTGGGATATTGGGAGTGTTATATGGACAAATATGATGATCATGATCCAATTCGAGCGTATCCTTGACTAGAATTTAGCCTTGAACACGAGGGGTATTTTGGACATTTCATCAAAATTTCATCAAGAGGGTTTATACTGCAATTTGAGCTCTTTGTTTGTACGCATAAAACTCATAGGTTTAATTAGACTTCAACTATGCAATCCTACTTATTTATAAGATTTTAGTTAAAGTTCTTAATTTCCCTTTTAACTTTCAGGTCTTCAGATTTATGATTGTACCTGACCCGTTGATTTTCATTGCAGATCCTCTATGTCTCCGCGCCGACATCGGTTTCATAGGAGTCGCTCCCTTTCACAGCACAACGAGAGAGAGGCTCCCGCGGCATCCTCTTCAGCGACATCCTCTTTCGGGGGTGAGCATTTATACTTTCTGTATCCCCGATTGATCCCTTTGCGGGTCATTCGGGAAGAACCGACATCCTCCTTCGTGGGGATTGAGGTTTCAGGAAATTCATGGTTCCAGTATACCCTCGTTTGGCCCCTTCACGGGTCATTCAGGAAGAACCGACATCCTCCTTCGCGGGATTGAGGTTTCAAACTTGTTTTGCTTAGCCAATTCAAGTCTTCTGGCGTTTTGGGGCGATTTTGTGTTGTCTTATACTGTGTAGGTCGGGATATGTAATCACGTCGCTCATGTGATGATGCATATCACCCTTCCAGTGTAGGACACTCAGAATCGTCTCGCCAATTGCCCCACAGATGATCTTATCTCGCTCCTTTGTAAGATGATTCAATCCTTGTATAATTCATGAATAATTTTCTGACTCTATCCTTGTTTTGTTGCAGTTGAATTCCCTGCGGACAGTCTTCCATCTCATGCTACTACTAGTTATAGTGGGGAGGTTATCTCTTCTGTTGCCATCAGGCAGGCTATTGGTCCGCTTCCTCAGTTTGATAGAGATCGTTCCGATGAATCCTATCGTTTGATACGAGATGTGGGACGTCATTCCTTACGCCAGCTGATCACGGATGCCCCTTTTACTGCGGACTCTATTTCTACTCAGGCTTTAAAGAAGCCTAGTTATCTATTCGGAGATCACATTGAGGACCCGGCTAGGCTGATTCTTACCGATGAGCATTGGCTGAATAGTGATGAGGGAGCTCTCCTTTATATTCCTTCCATTCCCCGTCAGCATTCTTTTACTCATTTGGAGGGGCAGGCTGTAGAGCGACGGATGTCCTGGAATCTTACAGAGGATGTTGACCGAGTTTATTGTGGATATATCTCCCACCACAAGACTCCTGGTTCTAATGGGTATAATTATATTCGCGGTCTTCGACCCAGAATTCTGGGTCTTGACACCGCACCTCCAGACGAGGTATCAGCAGCTGCTCCTACTGTGAGGAACCGTTTGACTAAGCTCGGGAGGAAGTTACCTCCACTAGATTTCAGATGTTTCGGTTGGGTTTACTCACTTCCAAAGGGATGGTGGACCCGTATGACTAGTTACATCTTGGGACGTTGGGAGGATGATCTGAGAAGCATCCGGTTGTATTCGCCCATTCGAGCTACTATGTATGGATTCCCAGTCAGCTGTCACCATTTTCTAGCATTATTGGAAACATATGTCCCTGATAGTAACACCTTCCGGACTTGCGGTGGAGAGTTAGGGTTGGCTTTACACGAGATGCATCAAGTTTCCGGTCTTCCGATGGGGGATGTTCCATATCAGGAGTACTTTTCCTCGAATCTGCAATTGGAGTGGCTGAAGAAAGACACTCCCGATGTGTACAATACTCTTTGGGATCTCACATGCCATTATCATACCTCTTTAATCAAGGTTGCCACTCAAGCGAAGAGGAAGAGACAGATCAGCTTGAAGCAGTTTGCTGTTTATTTATTCCAGCATTTGGAGGGTGGCCCTAGCGAGGCTATTCGTGAGTTAGACATTTTGACTCCTTCTGCCATTAATGAGTTGATGGAAAAGGCCGAGGCTTGTTCTTATACTACTGCTGATGTTGAGGGGACTTTTCCTGCAGGGACCAAGTTTCGGACCTTCCTTTGCCATGCGCAGAAGTCTATTCAGCCCAAGACTCTGTTAGCAGGCTATCTGGCTATTTGGTTAAAGAAGTGCATCGTTCCATATCAGTTTTCTGACGTTTTACCTCTCGAGGTGCTCTTCCCTGCCGTTCAATTAGCTTACGGGAGGGAACTTTCTCTGCTTTCAGCGATGGTTGCCGGCATCCATTATGGACTTAGATATTTGGTCAATGGTTTTACACAGGAGGGTCCTGAACCGTCAGCCGAGCTTGTTTCTGTAAAGATTGAACTTTCGTATACATACCTGATGGCATGGTTCGTTCTTCATCGTCCCGATTTGATGTCGGTGCCTAGCACTATTGATGTTCCCGTTCCTTTCGTGCAAATGTTGGAAAGGAGTAAATGGCTCGGGAAGACGTTCACTGACGTACAACGAGAGCTTCAAGTTCGTAAGAGCTGGGAGTTCTTAAAGTGTTTTCCTCGCTTCTCGGGTCGTTATGGTGATGTTTTGATTGATGAGGAGAAAGCCGGAACTAGTCGAACTTCTCTTGATGTTGGTTGTTTCCGTTGGTTGGTGAACATTTGCATTGGGTATCTTGTTCTTCGGGTGAAGAATCATTGTCACATTGAGCCTTACCTTCCGTGCCGTTTCGCTCGCTAGTTTGGTTACGACCAATTGTACATTGGGAATCCGAGCCGTGGTTTGAGGACTGAGAGAGGGCTTATTGACGGCGTTCGGGCATGGCTTTGGACTATGGTGAGCTGTACTAGAGCCTATTTCGCTCTTCCTTCATCCAAGCACAAGCCGTTTCTTACTTTTCTCAGCTGCAAGTGGTTCCTTTCTGCCAACGAGTTTATAGGCGTGAGAAGTCTTTCAGAGTTGGAGGCTGAGCATTTGGTTCAGGTCACTATCCAGGCTACTCGTAGGGCCGAGCTCTTGAAGAAGCAGGGGAAAAAGCCTGCCAAACCTTCCCTTTCGAGCAGAGATAGGATGGGGGATGATGAAGAGCTCCTTCCTACTGGCGATGAGGACGATACTTCTGAGGAGGAATATGTGGACACAGATACTGACAAGGAAGAACCTAACGCAGGTTTGTCAGACTCTTTCTTTTCAGAATTAACTGACTTGGCCTTCTTTCGTTGGCATCAACGTCATATCCTTTCTAGATCGCAAGTGCCTTTTCGACAACTAGAGTGAAAAATCTTATTCACTTATCCTAACAATATGACTCTTATCACTCCAGGTAGAATGGCTGATGAACATGAATCGCTCGCTTCTCGCCATGCGAGGTCTCGGTCTAGCGATAAAGCTCCTGCACAGGTTGAGATACGTAGCAAGTTTATGCATGAACGGCCCATTAGTTCTGTGAGGGTTCATATTCCAAAACGGAAGAAGATCGCTCATAAACCACATGTTGGTCGGCGCCCTTACGGAGTGGAGTTAGGAGGTATCGACGGCGGAGAAGAGGGTAATACTCTTTTGTCTTTAAAGACGATTCTCCTTTTGGATTCATTGAACCTGATTATGTTTATGTTTCAGGAAACCATTATGAAGGTGAGCTTCCACAAGATTCTACATTCCCTGACTCTAGCCGTTTGGACAGCTTTATGTAGCAGATGTGTGATGCTATTCATGACGAGTCCATGGATGTTGACACGAACCTGGATATTGAGCATGTTAAAAGTGTTGAACCCACCATTCTATTCCCAGGTACACCTAAATCTGATGATCCCCTATTCGAGTAGAAGTTGGAAGAGGTAGGAAATTCAGGATTTGCTTCTCCTTTAATTATTTCTGCGCTTCGCCTTCTTTCAGATAACTTGAAGAATCAAAGCGCGGATATCGGGCAAAAAGAATCTTTTGTTCCTACTGCAGGTACATCCGAACTCTTCCTATTTTTCCTCATTTTTTTGATATATCCCATGTTGGACCCTAGAGGGGGGGGGGGGGGGTTGGGTCAAGAGGCTCTAATATGCAATAAAAAATTTGACAAGCAAACCACACTATTCTAATGCAATCAAAGTAAGTGAGATAGAGTTAGGAATCGTTATCCTTTGACGCGCGATGTGTTAACGAGGTTCGGTCCACTGACCTACGTCCCCGCTCCCCACTCTCGACGAGAAATCCACTACACACCCGATTTGGAAGCTGGAACTTCGTCTACACAGCGATCCCCTCACGATCTCACACTACACAGCTGATCTCAACAGATCACACTCACTCACAGTTGATCTACACAAGATCACACTCATACAACAGTAGAAATGGTGCAAGACTCTTTCTTTACAAGTCCCTATGGCAAAGAGAAAGAGTACTGAAGCTGGGAAGTGAACTCACACAAGAAACACAGAGAAAAACCACAGAAAACAGAGTTTGAAATTTTTTCTCAGAAGACAGCGTCTATCTGGTTTTTCAGCAGGAGTTAGGGCAACAGGAAGAAGAAGAAGTCTGGGTTTAAATAGGAAAGATTAATTATTTTAAAATCACAACCCAATCTTCCCAATTAAGAAAATAATCTCCTATTCAGACTATTGCCACAGACTGTGCCAAACACAGTTAAGTGATAGCACAGTAACCAAGGCAACAGACCGTTTGAAAAAGCTCTCGGTTGACCGAATAACCTTTCGGTCAACCGCCAGAACGTTCGATTGACCGAAAAGATTAATTCGGTCGACCGAAGGAAAATCCGATCGACCGCGAGCAGCTTTAAAAAAACAGAAAACAAGCAGAGAGTTCATCGGTCGACCGGTGCGGTCGACCGATAGAAAAATCAAGTTTTTGGTCGACCGCACCGGTCGACCAACGACCTTTCTGGAGCCCAGTAACGAATGATATAAAGTGCGGTCGACCGCATTCTGATACTCTCCAGAATGGTATTTTGACTCAAACAAAAATATTTGGAAAATATTTATTTGACCTCTGAAAATTATGAAACTTTGTAAAATGTTTTTAATACTAAAAACAAACTGTTTGAAAAAGGAATTTTGCAGATAGGTCCTCATACTTGTGAAAAATAGTATTTTGTGAAAAACGCTTAAAAACATAAGTATGAAAACGTGTGTGTGATATCCCAATATCTAATCCTCCATTTATGGCACTAACAAGCTTGATAAATGAATTTACTACATTTGCACTCAATAAGCCATTAGTACCGTTAATGGTGGTTGTAAAACATCATCAAAACATAAGGGTTAACAATCTCCCCCTTTTTGATGATGACAACCAACCATTATAAGAGTAAAAATAAAATAGCTTATAGATAGGTGCTCCCCCTATCTATGAGCTCCCCCTAAGTATATGCAACAAATGAGGAGATTTCTCTCCTCCTTTGTCACCATAAAAAATGGGGTAAAGAGAAATATAAAATGCAACTAAACAAGCAAACAATGTAGAACTTTCACATAGTGCATAGGCCCAAACCATTTCTTATGCGACAAAAGTCATCCTCTCCAAGAGGCTTAGTAAATATATCCGCTAATTGAGATTTTGTGTCAAAAAATACTAGGGATACATCTTGTCTCTCTACATGATCGCGTAAGAAATGATAGCGCACATCAATATGCTTGGTTCTAGAATGCAAAACCAAATTTTTAGAAATATTTATAGCACTTGTGTTATCACAAAAGATTTTAATATTTTGAAAACTCAAATCATAGTCTACTAAGCTTTGTTTTATCCATAAGACTTGAGCACAACATAAGCCGGCGGCAATGTATTCCGCTTCCGTAGTAGACAACGCAACACAATTTTGTTTCTTGGAAGCCCAAGAAACAAGTGAATTTCCTAAGAATTGGCATGTTCCACTAGTACTCTTACGATCTACCTTACATCCGGCAAAGTCGGCATCACAAAAACCATATAAATCAAAAGAGGTGCTTCTTGGATAAAATAAACCAAGATTAAAAGTACCATTAACATATTTAATGATCCTTTTAACCGTAATTAAATGAGATGCTTTAGGAGATGCTTGAAAACGTGCACATGCACACACACTAAACATAATATCGGGTCTACTAGCGGTAAGAGAAAGAAGACTACCTATCATACCTCTGTATAATTTTTGGTCCACGTCTTCACCACTCTCATCCGCATCAAGTTTAACACTAGTACTCATGGGAGTAGGCGCATGCTTAGAATTCTCCAAATTGAATTTTTTAACCAATTCCTTTGCATACTTGCTTTGTGAAATGAAGATCCCATCCTTAGTTTGCTTGACTTGGAGCCCGAGAAAGAATGTAAGCTCTCCCATCATACTCATCTCAAAGTGATCCTGCATAACTTTAGAAAATTCCTTGCACAAGGATTCATTAGTAGCACCGAAAATGATGTCATCCACATATATTTGAACTAAAATGAAATCATTTTTCCTTTTTCTCACAAAAAGTGTGTTATCAATTGTTCCTTTTGAAAAACCATTTTCAATAAGAAAACTAGAGAGGCGAGCATACCAAGCCCTAGGAGCTTGTTTCAACCCATATAAAGCTTTTTGTACCCGGTAAACATGATTAGGAAAAGCATGATCTATAAAACCGGGGGGTTGCTCAACATACACTTCCTCTTCTATAAAACCATTTAAGAAGGCACTTTTAACATCCATTTGAAATAGTTTGAAATTTTTAAAGCTAGCAAATGCCAAAAACATCCTAATAGATTCCAACCTTGCAACCGGTGCAAAGGTTTCATCATAGTCTATGCCCTCCTCTTGATTGTATCCTTGGGCAACCAAACGAGCTTTATTCCTAGTAACAATACCACAGCTCAATGCCGCTGCCAAACGCAGCTTTCATCTGCTGCAAACGCAGCTTCCAGTCACTGCGTTCAAGCTTCTAGACACTGCGTTTGGACACATAATTCATGCCAGAACGCGGGCCTGTGTTTGACTCGTTCAAACACGAGCTGAACGGTTTCAAAAACCATTTCCCATGATCTGAGGGGATCATAACTCCACTCAGGAGTGATTTAAGGGGCGGTTACATCCCATTAGCCCCACTTAGGAGCGAATTAAGGAGGTGGTTACACCCCTTAATCCCCTATAAATAACAACAAACTCAACAGAGTTAGGGGGGGATTTTTGGAGATCGGATTGTTTATAATCAGATTGAGGAGTTGGATCGGTTGGAGCTTTTGAGATCGGCAACAAGATCTTCTTCATCCTTGGCTTATAACCGACTTTCGGTTAAATCAACTCTTTCATAGAGTTTCAAACTCGTTCAGAGTTCTCCACAACGTCAAATCGTGAGGAGAAGACCACGTTCCAGTGAAACAAGACGTCGGATCGTCAACGAGAAGCAAACTCGACGCGAGCATTCGAGGGAGGCATCTCATCGCTACCGTGAAGAACCCAGAATTAAACAAAGGGGAGAATCAAATTCATTCTCTTCTCTTTTGTAATCGGAAATCCAATTGTAACTGAGATTAAAGGAATACAAATCAATTTTCTTTCATTTCTTTTACTGAGAGAGTTGTAATCATTCTTTTTCTAAGCAGTTAGAGAGAATAAAATCAAACGCAATTCTTTCCTTATATTCTTTTTATTACAAAATTTCCCACAAACAAAAGATGGCGACTCCGCTGGGGAAAAGCTTCTGTGACGAAGAAGTGGTGGCGCAATTCGATGTTCATCTCACTGGAACAACCGTCGAAACTCTCGTGGTAGAGTTTGATCAAGCCAAGTTTGAGGAGGCTCTCTCATCCGGATCCCTTAGCCCCAAGGCTATGCGCAAGATCCACAAAGTCTCCAAAGAGACTAAAGATCCAACTGTTGCTCCTATGCCGAAGGAAGACCTCTCCTTTGGGCCAGATTGCTTGGACAGCCCCTCCTCCGAGACAATGCAACACAATTTTGTTTCTTGGAAGCCCAAGAAACAAGGGAATTTCCTAAGAATTGGCATGTTCCACTAGTACTCTTGCGATCTACCTTACATCCGGCAAAGTCGGCATCACAAAAACCATATAAATCAAAAGTGGTGCTTTTTGGATAAAACAAACCAAGGTTAAAAGTTCCATTAACATACTTAATGATCCTTTTAACCGCAATTAAATGAGATGCTTTTGGAGAAGCTTGAAAACGTGCACATGCACATACACTAAACATGATGTCGGGTCTACTAGCGGTGAGATAAAGAAGACTACCTATCATACCTCGGTATAGTTTTTGGTCCACATCTTCACCACTCTCATCCGCATCAAGCTTAACACTAGTACTCATGGGAGTAGGCGCATGCTTAGAATTCTCCAACTTAAATTTCTTCACCAATTCCTTCGCATACTTGCTTTGTGAAATGAAGATCCCATCCTTAGTTTGCTTGACTTGGAGCCCGAGAAAGAATGTAAGCTCTCCCATCATACTCATCTCAAAGTGATCCTGCATAACTTTAGAAAATTCCTTGCACAAGGATTCATTAGTAGCACCAAAAATAATGTCATCCACATATATTTGAACCAAAATGAAATCATTTTTCCTTTTTCTCACAAAAAGTGTGTTATCAATTGTTCCTTTTGAAAAACCATTTTCAATAAGAAAACTAGAGAGGCGAGCATACCAAGCCCTAGGAGCTTGTTTCAACCCATATAAAGCTTTTTGTACCCGGTAAACATGATTAGGAAAAGCATGATCTATAAAACCGGGGGGTTGCTCAACATACACTTCCTCTTCTATAAAACCATTTAAGAAAGCACTTTTGACATCCATTTGAAATAGTTTGAAATTTTTAAAACTAGCAAATGCCAAAAACATCCTAATAGATTCCAACCTTGCAACCGGTGCAAAGGTTTCATCATAGTCTATGCCCTCCTCTTGATTGTATCCTTGGGCAACCAAACGTGCTTTATTTCTAGTTACAATGCCATGTTCATCAAGTTTGTTTCTAAAAACCCATTTTGTACCAATAACACTAGCATTGTTAGGTCTAGGAACTAACTTCCAAACTTCATTTCTTTGAAAATTGTTTAATTCTTCATGCATAGCCAAAACCCAAAACTCATCATTTAAAGCATCATTAACCTTTTTAGGTTCTAGTTGAGATAGAAATGCAACATTACCACATTCACTCAAGGCTTTTGAGCGAGTTATAACTCCTTTTGAAGGGCTCCCAATGATTTGTTCCTTTGGGTGGTTTGATGTGAATTTCCAAGCTTTAGGTTGTTCAACTTGATCTTGAGCATTTGTGCAATCTACATCCTTTTGAGCTTCTATAGAGGGAGTGTCATTGATTTGCAACAAGTCCAATCCTCCCTCAATATCATCATCATCATCCTTCCTAGGCAAAACAACTTGAGAGCCAACATTAGTCTCATCAAAAGTAACGTTTATAGACTCTTCAACAACGAGGCTTCGTTTATTGAAGACCCTATAAGCCTTACTTCGAGGTGCATAACCCAAGAAAATACCAACATCAATTTTGGAATCAAATTTATCATGGTGATCTTTTGTATTTAAAATAAAGCATTTGCAACCAAAGACACGAAAATAACCAATGAAATGAGTTTTTCCATAATAAAGTTCATAAGGGGTTTTCTTAAGCTTTGGTCTAATCAAAACACGATTTAAAACATGGCAAGCCGTGTTGACGGCTTCCGCCCAAAAATATTTTGGCAAATCAAAAGAATTAAGCATAGTGCGTGCCATCTCTTGTATGGTGCGATTTTTCCGTTCAACAACACCATTTTGTTGTGGTGTTCTAGGAGCGGAAAACATATGAGTAATACCATGATGAGCACAAAAATCATAGAAAAATTCATTTTGAAATTCACCACCATGATCACTTCTTATTTTAACAACTTTCAAATCTTTTTCATTTTCAATCCTTTTAACATGATTAGCAAATTCTTCAAAACAATCATTTTTCTTAGCAAGAAATATTGTCCATGTAAAACGAGAAAAATCATCAATAATCACAAAAACATAGTGTTTGCCTCCAAGAGAGGTAACACGCATAGGACCAAATAAATCAAGATGAAGTAATTGCAAGGGTTTAGAAGTCGATACCTCATGGATGGATTTGAAAGAAGATTTTGTTTGTTTACCTTTGGCACAATCCTCACAAATTGTATCTTTTATGAAGTGCAAGTTAGGTAGCCCTTTCACAAGATTCTTCTTAGACAATTTTGAGATTAGCTCCATATTTGCATGTCCAAGTCTCTTGTGCCAAATCCAAGGATTTTCATCAATTGCCGCAAGACACTTTACATCTTGATTCACTAACTCATTCATCTCAAAAATGTAAACATTAGACTTGCGATTTGCAATGAAAACAATTTTTCCATCCATACTAATGATGCATTTGTCCGGTTTAAAAGAAATATCAAAACCTTTATCACTCAATTGACTAATACTAAGAAGATTATGATTTAAACCACTTACTAAATAAACATCTTCTATTATGGGTGAGGGTTTCTTACCAATGGAGCCAATACCAACGATTTTGCCTTTCTCACCTCCACCGAAGGAGACATTGCCTCCTTCAATCCTTGATAGGGTTGCAAATAACTCTTTGTTGCCCGTCATATGATGTGAGCAACCACTATCAAGGTACCACATCTCCTTACGTCGTTGCCGCGACGTTCCCTACAAAAGAAGAAGATGAAGGTGTAGTAGCTTTAGGTACCCATGTCTTGGGTCCTTGGTGGTTAGTAGTCTTGGTACCTTTGGGTACCCATATCAAACCATAAAAATCTTCATTGTCTTTGATTCTACAATGAGTAGAAATATGTCCATGTCTCATACAATATGTGCACACAAAATTTCTTTTGTATGCATGAGAGTGAGAGCCATAAAACTTATTTCTACCATGATGATAATTAGCAAAAACATGAGTGGGTCTAGTCCTACAACCCTCAATTTCTAATTTTTCAATCTTTGATCTTAGTTGCTTATTCTCGAAATCGAGATCTCCTAGCAATTCATCTTTAAGAGCAAGAGAGGTTGTTAGTTGTTCTAGCTTAATATCACAAGAGGCATGTAATTTTTTGAAAGAAGAGTATTCCTTAGACATTCTTTTAAATTCAAAATTCAACTCTTCTAAAGCCATAGCTATATCACATTGCATATAGAAAGATTCACTTTCGGCCTCGGATATTACCTCATGTTCATTTGCCATGAAACAAACATTTGGGTCATGAAGAGCCAATTTTGCTCCTTCTTCATCACTCTCCGAGTCACTTGGTTCGGATTCTTCCCATCCGGCATACATAGCCTTCTTCTTCTTGTACTTCATGTACTTTTCTTTGAGCTTGGGGCAATCCTTAGCGATGTGACCCGGTTCATTGCATTCAAAACATTTAACTACACGAGATGAAAACTTGTTGTTAGATCGGGGATTAAATTTTTTGTTCATTTTAATAAGTCTAGAGATTCTTCTAGAGAGATGAGCCACTTCTCTAGAAAAATCAACTTCACTATCCGACGACGAAGATGAGTTGTCACTAGCTCCTTTGAGAGCTATGGTCTTCAACTTTGGTGACGGCTCCTCAACTTCACGTGATGGCACTTCCTCCTTCTCCTTCCCTTTTAGCTTCTTCTCATGCACCTTGAGCTTTCCGATAAGGCTATCAAGAGCTAAGGTAGTAAGGTCATGAGCTTCCTCAATGGCCGTAGCTTTGGGCTCCCATGCCGGAGTTAAGGAGCGAAGTATCTTGTAGTTCATCTCTTGAATGGATAGTTGCTTATCTAGACCATGTAATTCATTGATGATATTAGTAAAACGAGAAAACATAGCATCAATGGATTCATTTGGAAGCATTTTAAATAGCTCATAATCATGCATAAGCCCACTAATTTTAGATTCCTTAACTTGGGGGGTTCCTTCATGTGTGACACATAATTTTACCCAAATTTCGTATGCGGTTGCACACGTGGAAACTCTATTATATTCATTAGGGGAAAGACCACAAATTAAGGCGTTCATAGCCTTAGCGTTGAGATTAGCTAGGTGCCTTTCTCCATCGGTCATGTTCCCGACTTTGGACTTTTCCTCATATTTCTCTTCTATGAGCTCTAGAATGTCAAGGTCTATGCAACGAAGGTAAATTCTCATTCTAGCCTTCCAATAGGCGAAATTTGTCCCGGTAAAGAGAGGTGGTCTAGTTGTGGATTGTCCTTCTAACATATGCATATTCAAAGAGGCCTCCATTAGATCTTTTCTCTAAGGTTGTTAAACCAAAAACTGATATAGAGACCAAGCTCTGATACCAATTGAAGGACCCTAGAGGGGGGGTGATTAGGGTCAAGAGGCTCTAATATGCAATTAAAAAACAGTACAAACAAACCACAGTAACAGAAGTGCAATAATAAAGAAAGAGATAAAGTTAGGAATCGTTATCCTTGACGCGCGATGTGTTAACGAGGTTCGGCCCGCTGACCTACGTCCCCGCTCCCCACTCTCGAGGAGAAATCCACTAACACATCCGGTTTGGAAGCCGGAACTTCGTCTACACAATGATCCCACAAGATCTCTCTCTCACTACACAGTTGATCTCACAGATCACACTCCCTCACAGTCGATCTACACAAGATCTCACTCACAGCAGCAGAAGATAAATGCAAGACACTCTCTTTACACAAGCCCCTATAGCAAAGAGAAGAGTACTGAAGCTGGGAAGTGAAACACACACAAGAACTCAGAAGAACAAGTTTGATTTGAAAATTTTCTCAGGAAGAAACAGAGCTCTCTGGTTCTCTTTCAAACGTTAGGCTTAGAGAAGAAGAAGCAGGCTTGGGGGTTTTTATAAAAGAGTTTAAATCAATAAAAACAAAAACCCAATCTTCCTATTTAGGAAGATAATCTACTTTGCAGGTTGTGACCTCAGACTGTGCCAATCACTAATAAGTGAAAGCACAGGAGTCGAGGCGAAAAACGACCGTTTTAAAAAATCGCGGCTGACCAAATCGGTTGACCGAAGAAATAATCGGTCGACCGAAAATACCGTCGGTCGACCGACCGAAAAATTCGGTCGACCGCGGGCAGCTAAAGAAATTTGGAAAAACAAGCAGAGCCTCGTCGGTGCGATTAGAAGATTGAAAATTCGGTCGACCGTATCGGTCGACCGACGACAATCTGGAAAGATACTAAGGGATGGCCATAGGATCGGTCGACCGATTTCTGATATTTTCCAGAAAACAGATTTTTGACCAACTTGAAATATTTGCAAAATATTCATTTGACCTCTGAAAATTCTGAAACTTTGTAAAATGTTTTTAATACTAAAAACAAACTGTTTGGAAAAAGAATTTTGCAGATAGGTACTCATACTTGTGAAAAATAGTGTTTTGTGAAAAAACGCTTAAAAGACACAAGTCTAAAAACGTGTGTGTGATTCCCAATAGCTTCAAGTAAACTCAGTAACTCTTTGCCTACATTCTAGCACTAGAGAGAAAAACAAAAGAAAGCTAATATCCTCATATTGAAAGCAATACTTGAGCTTTGATATAGCTTGAATCGGATGAAGCTTTTATATGCCTTTGTTGTTCTTGAAATAACGTTGCTTCATCTTTTTGGCCTCCTCCTCCTTTAGATGTCTTCGTTTTAGCGTATATTCCATCCATCCTCCGTTAATGGCACTAACGAGCTTGACAAATGATTTTACTACATTTACACTCAATAAGCCATTAGTACCGATAATGGTGGTTGTAAGAACATCATCAAAACATAAGGGCTAACAATCTCCCCCTTTTTGATGATGACAACCAACCATTATATAAGAGCAAAAATAAAATAGCTTATAGATAGGTGCTCCCCCTATCTATGAGCTCCCCCTAAATATATGCAACAAATGAGGAGATTTCTCTCCCCCTTTGTCACCATCAAAAATGGGGAAAGAAATGCAAAATGCAAGATGCAACTAAACAAGCAAGCAATGTAGAACTTTCACATAGTGCATAAGCCCAAACCATTTCTTATGCGACAAAAATCATCCTCTCCAAGAGGCTTAGTAAATATATCCGCTAGTTGAGATTTGGTGTCAACAAATACTAGGGATACATCTTGTCGCTCTACATGATCGCGTAAGAAATGATGGCGTACATCAATATGTTTAGTTCTAGAATGCAAAACCGAATTTTTGGAAATATTTATGGCACTTGTGTTATCACAAAAGATTTTAATATTTTGAAAATTCAAATCATAGTCAACTAAACTTTGTTTCATCCATAAGACTTGAGCACAACATAAGCCGGCGGCAATGTATTCCGCTTCCGTAGTGGACAATGCAACACAATTTTGTTTCTTGGAAGCCCAAGAAACAAGGGAATTTCCTAAGAATTGGCATGTTCCACTAGTACTCTTGCGATCTACCTTACATCCGGCAAAGTCGGCATCACAAAAACCATATAAATCAAAAGTGGTGCTTTTTGGATAAAACAAACCAAGGTTAAAATTTCCATTAACATACTTAATGATCCTTCTAAATTAAATGAGATGCTTTAGGAGATGCTTGAAAACGTGCACATGCACACACACTAAACATGATGTCGGGTCTACTAGCGGTGAGATAAAGAAGACTACCTATCATACCTCGGTATAGTTTTTGGTCCACATCTTCACCACTCTCATCCGCATCAAGCTTAATACTAGTACTCATGGGAGTAGGTGCATGCTTAGAATTCTCCAAATTGAATTTCTTAACCAATTCCTTTGCATACTTGCTTTGTGAAATGAAGATCCCATCCTTAGTTTGCTTGATTTGGAGCCCGAGAAAGAATGTAAGTTCTCCCATCATACTCATCTCAAAATGATCTTGCATAACTTTAGAAAATTCCTTGCACAAAGATTCATTAGTAGCACCGAAAATGATATCATCAACATATATTTTAACTAAAATGAAATCATTTTTCCTTTTTCGCACAAAAAGAGTGTTATCAATTGTTCCTTTTGAAAAACCATTTTCAAGAAGAAAACTAGAGAGGCGAGCATACCAAGCTCTAGGAGCTTGTTTCAACCCATATAAAGCTTTTTGTACCCGGTAAACATGATTAGGGAAAGCATGATCAATAAATCCGGGGGGTTGCTCAACATACACTTCCTCTTCTATAAAACCATTTAAGAAAGCACTTTTAACATCCATTTGAAATAGTTTGAAATTTTTAAAACTAGCGAATGCCAAAAACATCCTAATAGATGCCAACCTTGCAACCGGTGCAAAGGTTTCATCATAGTCTATGCCCTCCTCTTGATTGTATCCTTGGGCAACCAAACGAGCTTTATTCCTAGTAACAATGCCATGTTCATCAAGTTTTTTTCTAAATACCCATTTAGTACCAATAACACTAGCATTGTTAGGTCTAGGAACTAACTTTCAAACATCATTTCTTTAAAAATTGTTTAGTTCTTCATGCATAGCCAAAACCCAAAATTCATCATTTAAAGCATCGTTAATCTTTTTAGGTTCTAGTTGAGATAGGAATGCAACATTACCACACTCACTCAAGGCTTTTGAACGAGTAATAACTCCTTGTGAAGGGCTTCCAATAATTTGTTCCTTTGGATGATTTGATGTGAATTTCCAAACCTTAGGAAGTTCAATTTGTACATTGTCATTTGAGCTATCCACATCCTTTTGAGCTTCTATAGAAGGAGTATCATTGATTTGCAATAAGTCTAATCCTCCCTCAACATCATCATCATCATCTTTCCTAGGTAGAAAAACTTAAGAACCAACATTAGTCTCATCAAAAGTAACGTTTATAGATTCTTTAACAACGAGACTTTGTTTATTGAAGACCCTATAAGCCTTACTTCGAGGTGCATAACCCAAGAAAATACCAACATCAATTTTGGAGTCAAATTTATCATGGTGATCTTTTGTATTTAAAATAAAATATTTGCAACCAAAGATACGAAAATAACCAATAAAAGGAGTTTTTTCATAAAAAACTTCATATGGAGTTTTCTTAAGTTTTGGTCTAATCAAAACACGATTTAAAACATGGCAAGCCGTATTGACGGCTTCCGCCCATGGCAAGTCAAAAGAATTAAGCATAGTACGTGCCATCTCTTGTATGGTGCGATTTTTCCGTTCAACAACACCATTTTGTTGTGGTGTTCTAGGAGCGAAAAACATATGAGTTATACCATGATGAGCACAAAAATCATAGAAAAATTCATTTTGAAATTCACCACCATGATCACTTCTTATTTTAACAACTTTCAAATCTTTTTCATTTTCAATTCTTTTAACATGATTAGCAAATTCTTCAAAACAATCATTTTTCTTTGCAAGAAATATGTTTGCCTCCAAGAGAGGTAACACACATAGGACCAAACAATTCAAGATGAAGTAATTGCAAGGGTTTAGAAGTTGATACCTTATTGATGGATTTGAAAGAGGATTTTGTTTGTTTACCTTTAACACAATCCTCACATTTGGTATCTTTGATGAAGTGCAAGCTAGGTAATCCTATCACAATATTTCTCTTAGATAATTTTGATATTAACTCCATATTTGCATGTCCAAGTCTTTTGTGCCAAATCTAAGGATTTTCATCAATTGCCGCAAGACGCTTCACATCTTGATTCACTAACTCATTCATCTCAAAAATGTATATATTAGACTTGCGATTTGCAATAAAAATAATTTTTCCATTCATACTAATGATGCATTTATCCGGTTTAAATAAAATATCAAAACCTTTATCACTTAATTGGCTAATGCTAAGAAGATTATGATTCAAACCATTTACTAAATAAACATCTTCTATAATGGGTGAGGGTTTCTTACCAATAGAACCGATACCAATGATTTTACCTTTCTCACCACCACCGAAGGAGACACTACCTCCTTCAATCCTTGATAGAGTTGCAAATAATTCTTTGTTGCCCATCATATGATGTGAGCAACCACTATCAAGATACCATATTTCCTTACGTCGTTGCCGTGACGTTCCCTACAAAAGATGAAGATGAAGGTGTAGTAGCTTTAGGTACCCATGTCTTGGGTCCTTGGTGGTTAGTAGTCTTGGTACCTTTGGGTACCCACATCATTCCATAAAAATCATGGTTATCTTTAATTCTACAATGAGTAGAAATGTGTCCATGTCTCATACAATAAGTGCATACAAAATTCTTTTGTATGTACGGATGTTAGAACCATGAAACTTATTTCTATCATAGTGATTTTAGTTAGCATAAGCATGAGTGGGTCTAGTCCTACAACCCTCAATTTCTAATCTTTTAATCTTTGATCTTAATTGCTTATTCTCGAAATCGAGATCTCCTAGCAATTCATCTTTTAGAGCAAGAGAGGTTGTTAGTTGTTCTAGCTTAATATCACAAGAGGCATGGAATTTTTTAAAAGAAGAGTATTCTTTAGACATTCGTTTAAATTCAAAGTTCAACTCCTCTAATGCCATAGCTATATCACATTGCATATAGAAAGATTCACTTTCGGCCTCGGATATTACCTCATGTTCATTTGCCATGAAACAAACATTTGGGTCATGAAGAGCAAGTTTGGCTCCTTCTTCATCACTATCCGAGTCACTTGGTTCGGATTCTTCCCATCCGGCATACATAGCCTTCTTCTTCTTGTACTTCATGTACTTTTCTTTGAGCTTGGGGCAATCCTTAGCGATGTGACCCGGTTCATTGCACTCAAAACATTTACCTACACGAGAGGAAAACTTGTTGTTAGATCGAGGGTTAAATTTTTTGTTCATTTTTATAAGTCTAGAGATTCTTCTAGAGAGATGAGCCACTTCTCTAGAAAAATCGACTTCACTATCCGATGATGAAACGAGTTGTCACTAGCTCCTTTGAGAGCTATAGTTTTCAACTTTGGTGACGGTTCCTCAACTTCACGTGATGGCACTTCCTCCTTCTCCTTCCCCTTGAGCTTCTTCTCATGCACTTTGAGCTTTCCGATGAGGCTATCGAGAGCTAAGGTAGTGAGGTCATGAGCTTCCTCAATGGCCGTAGCTTTGGGCTCCCATGCCGGAGTCAATGAGCGAAGTATCTTATAGTTCATCTCTTGAATGGACAATTGCTTATCAATACCATGTAATTCATTGATGATATTATTAAAACGGGAAAACATAGCATCAATGGATTCATTAGGAAGCATTTTAAATACCTCATAATCATGCATAAGCCCACTAATCTTAGATTCCTTAACTTGGGGGGTTCCTTCATGTGTGATACATAATTTTACCCAAATTTCGTATGCGGTTGCACACGTGGAAACTCTATTGTATTCATTGGGGGAAAGACCACAAATTAAGGCGTTCATGGCCTTAGCATTAAGATTGGCTTGGTGCCTTTCTTCATCGGTCATATTCCTGACTTTGGACTTCTCTACATATTTCTTTTCTATGAGCTCTAGGATATCTAGATCAATGCAACGAAGGTAAATTTTCATCCTAGCCTTCCAATAAGCAAAATTGCTCCCGGTGAAGAGTGGTGGTCTAGTGGTGGATTGTCCTTCTAACATATGCATATTCAAAGAGGCCTCCATTAGATCTTTTCTCTAAGGCGGTTAAACCAAAAATTAATATAGAGACCAAGCTCTGATACCAATTGTTGGACCCTAGAGTGGGGGTGATTAGGGTCAAGAGGCTCTAATATGCAATAAAAAATTTGACAAGCAAACCACACTATTCTAATGCAATCAAAGTAAGTGAGATAGAGTTAGGATTCGTTATCCTTTGATGCGCGATGTGTTAACGAGGTTTGGTCCGCTGACCTATGTCCCCGCTCCCTACTCTCGAGGAGAAATCCACTACACACCCGGTTTGGAAGCTGGAACTTCGTCTACACAGCGATCCCCTCACGATCTCACACTACACAGCTGATCTCAACAGATCACACTCACTCACAGTTGATCTACACAAGATCACACTCATACAACAGTAGAAATGGTGCAAGACTCTCTCTTTACAAGTCCCTATGGAAAAGAGAAAGAATACTGAAGCTGGGAAGTGAACACACAGTAACCAAGGCAACAGACCGTTTGAAAAAGCTCTCGGTTGACCGAATAACCTTTCGGTCAACCGCCAGAACGTTCGATTGACCGAAAAGATTAATTCGGTCGACCGAAGGAAAATCCGATCGACCGCGAGCAGCTTTAAAAAAACAGAAAACAAGCAGAGAGTTCATCGGTCGACCGGTGCGGTCGACCGATAGAAAAATCAAGTTTTTGGTCGACCGCACCGGTCGACCAACGACCTTTCTGGAGCCCAGTAACGAATGATATAAAGTGCGGTCGACCGGTGCGGTCGACCGCATTCTGATACTCTCCAGAATGGTATTTTGACTCAAACAAAAATATTTGGAAAATATTTATTTGACCTCTAAAAATTATGAAACTTTGTAAAATGTTTTTAATACTAAAAACAAACTGTTTAAAAAAGGAATTTTGCAGATAGGTCCTCATACTTGTGAAAAATAGTATTTTGTGAAAACGCTTAAAAGCTTAAGTATGAAAACGTGTGTGTGAGTCCCAATAGCTTCAAGTGAATTCAATAACTCTTTGCCTACATTCTAATACTAGAGAGAGAATAAAAACTAGCTTATATCCTTACGTAGAATATAATCTTTGAGTCTTGATATAGCTTGGGTTTGGATGAAGCTTTTATATGAATTTGTTGTTCTTGAAATAACATTGCTTCATCACTATTCCTCCTCCTCCTTTGGATATCATCGTTGTAGCGTATATTCCATCCAATCCTCCATTATGGCACTAACAAGCTTGATAAATAAATTTACTACATTTGCACTCAATAAGCCATTAGTATCGTTAATGGATGGCACTAACAAGCTTGATAAATAAATTTACTACATTTGCACTCAATAAGCCATTAGTATCGTTAATGGTGGTTGTAAAACATCATCAAAACATTTGCACTCAATAAGCCATTAGTATCGTTAATGGTGGTTGTAAAACATCATCAAAACATAAGGGCTAACATCCCATACTTAAATTATTCTCCAGGAACTGTATTAGAGGGACCAGTTGAGGATGAGGCCTTTCATAATACAGGTCTTGAGGAACAAGAGTATGTCTCAACACCAAGTTTCTCGGGATCCGACATTGGACTATTAGTTGACATGCTGGCTGAGCAGGCCACCAGAGGAGCCGCAGGACCATCCTTTGAGGGCGATACGTTTGCAGGTATATATCTGATTCTCTTTATTTTGTCAGGTCTGTTACCTGAATGACAAAGAATTATAATCATAGGACCAGTCACTGGAACTGATACGGTTATGATTCCCGGCATTTCCCATTTACCTGAGGGTGATGGACTTGCAGGTATGCAGATAATCTTATCATCACGATTCTCTTTATTTGTCTAAATTTCCATTTGACTAATAAAGAAGTGTAACTATAGGACCAGCCATCATGACTGATGCGACTACGGTTTCTGGGACCGATAGTTTGCATAACAGTGGTGCCTCCCCGTCACAGCCGAGAGGCACTACCGATTTACCTACAGAGGTTGATATACCCTCAACGACCATCCCTACTGTTATCTCAGAGCCCGTTGACACTGGACTAACGGAGCCGATCATCAGACCTTAGCCTACGGGGACCTTTGTTAGTATCGGTATACTTGCAATTCGCTTTGAATTAAATTTTATCACATTTGAGAATTTCTTATTCTTCAACATGATTGCTTGTAGGATCTCAACCTTCTCCATATGAACATATCCTTGCCCTTTTGTCTGATTCCGTCAACATGATTGCTTGTAGGATCTCAACCTTCTCCATATGAACATATCCTTGCCCTTTTGTCTGATTCCGATCCCAGCAGAGACATATTCCGGTCAACCTTCTCCATATGAACATATCCTTGCCCTTTTGTCTGATTCCGATCCCAGCAGAGACATATTCCGGATGGATCTCAATTCTTTCGTCGTCTTTTTTAATGGCATGATCGAGAAGGTTCTTCATAAAGGATATTGCTTTGATCAGTTCGGACGTTCTCTTTCTCGCTACATGATGATGATCAGAGATGACGGATATCCGGAGTTAGCTGACTCTCTTACTGCCGATTTTATTGTCTTGGAGTCTGAACTCCAAGAGTTGGAGGGGCTAAAGGCTAGCAGAGCTTCTTCTTTTGTGTCTTCTCAGTTGGAGCATAAGTTGTCACAATGACGTGATTTGAGATCTTCCATCGGCAGTGAGCTTCAGTCACATGAGCATTCTGTCGCACAACTGATGGCTGGTATTGCAAGAAAGGATACAGACAGAGCAGCGTTACTCAGTTCTATAGACTCCAACCGTGAGGAAGTAGATAAGTTGAAGAAGGCCTTGAAGTATGCCGAGGAGTCTGGTGTTATCATGGCAGAGGAGTTGGCCGGACTAGAGAGATCCCACGGACAGATGCTTGAGAGATTAGGGCCTACACAGGAGAGATTGATGCAGCTGAAAAATAAAGCCGCGAAGATCTTGAGCAACTCTGAGGAATCTATCCGAGCTGATCTGCAAGCAGAACTTGAGCACAGTTATACAGATAGGCTTTCTAAGTTAGAATCTCATGTTCTTAATCGCCGACTGCCTTCGGGCTGATGAGATTTTTATTGTATGCTTTGACTTAATAGAGACCCAGTATTTGATTATGATATTTCTTTATTAATTGTGAACCCAGTTGTCATAATGCTTACAGGATTTTTGGCAAACCCTCAGCCATCAACGGGTTTGATAGGCCTTTACTGATTACCGTTTGAATCGGGCTAGCATGTGAATTTTCAAATCTGTCTCACATGTAACGTTGTGCTAAGAGTATTAACTCACTTAGACTTGATGTTATGATTTTGAATACATAGACTTTACCATTTCTTATGGGAAAAGGTACCCAGCAACGCGTGTTAGGCGTAGGCTTATCTCTGTTTAGGATTCGGGATAAACTTCCCCAGACTTAAACTCTGGTGTCTTTTTTAATCAGCGAAAGATTAAATCGGCAATGTGTGTTAGACATAGACTTTAGGATTTTTGGCAAACCCCCAGCCTTCAACGGGTTTGATGTGCCTTTACCGATTACCGTTTGAATCGGGCTAGCATGTGAATTATTAAAACTCATTTCACATATAACGTTGCGCTAAAAGAATTGCTTCTCTCAGACTTTGTGCTATAATTTTGAATACATAGACTTCACCATTTCTTATGGGAAAAGGTACCCAGCAATGCGTGTTAGGCGTTGACTCATCCCTACTTAGGATTCGGGATAAAAGTTCTCAGAATTATACTCTGGTGTCTTTTTTAATCGGTGAAAGACTAAACCGGCAACGCGTGTTAGGCGTAGACTTATCTCTGTTTAGGAGTCGAGATAGAATTCCCCATGCATAGAATGTACGGATTTGAGATTGAAAATTGTGTCTTTTCTCAGGGTAAAGATGGACCGAAAGAAGGAAGATGAAGAATTTTATATTCTATCTCCCAGCACCAAAGAGGAAGAATTTTATATTTTATCTTCAGTAGGAAAGGAAACTCGAGATGGGACCTCCACCCCCAGAATCCGGAAAGATGAGACTAGGAATGGGATCTCCACTCCGAGAATCAGAAAGATTCAGGCAACCCTAACTTTTATAGGATTGATTGCTTGATCCAAAAAGAGCTCTTCATTTATTAAAAGAAAATTCCGATCTCGACCCTACCTTTTATAGGTTTGGCTGAAAAGGAAAAGATGGAAGTCTTTCGTTTATTGAAAAGGATGACTTGATCTTAGTCCTAACTTTCTGCAGGTTTGACTAAGTAAAGTTGGAGTCAATCCTAACTTTTATAGGTTTGATTGCTCAATTTGAATATAGACCTCTCGTTCATAGAAGGAATCGAGAGGAGAAACTGGCTTTGGCCCTAACTTTTAAAGGTTTGACCTAAAAGCAAAGGGAGCGGGATACAAGTAGCAGTAGAAATACTGATTTGTACTGGCCACTAGATAAAAGGTTTCGATATTAAGCGATCAGGACTTAACACGTCAAGCTTTGGAAATTGCCATGAATTGGCGGAGTAAAATTTTAATGGACCCACCGTCGGTTGATTTGATTAGTGGGGGATTTTGTGAGGAGTGTTAATCTGTCAAAAGATTGAATCTCGTCTCACCAAATAACTCATGAGAGTTAGAGGATTTGATAATAATAAGAGGAAACATTCTGACATTTAGAGTTTAAATGTGAATCTCTTATTTATCACTTTTACAGTGATTGGGTTATCCCTAAGAATACCACATGTGGTGTTCTTCCGAAAACTTCCCGATACATTGGTTATCCTAAATGTACTAAGGATAGTATTTTTTTAGAAACTTACCATTTATTGGCATCATAAGTCGGTCGCCGTCCTTGGTGACCAGGCGATACGCGCCACTTGAGTAGACCGTTTCTACTACAAACGGTCCCTCCTATTTGGGTTCAAATTTTCCTTTCTTCTTGGAGTTAAGGATCATAGGCCGTCTTTCAGCTAGGACCAAATCTTCTTCTTTAAAACTTCGTTGTTGAACCTTCTTGTCGAAAGCTCGGGAAATTCTGGCTTGGTAGAACTCAATATGCTGTTGAGCTTCTAAGCGCTTTTCGTCGAGCATCTTGAGTTCTTCGAGACGTTTCTGATGTTGTTCTTCGGTTGTCATCTGGGTTGCGAGAGCAATCCGAAGAGACGGAATTTGTATTTCTAATGGAAGAACGGTTTCACATCCGTATACCAACGAATACAGGGTCGCTCCTGTCGGTGTACGTACCGTGGTACGATAGGCCTATAGAGCCACACCAAGCTTGTCATCCCAATCTCGTTTATTAGTTTTCACGAGTTTTGACAAAATCTTTATAATTATTTTATTGAAGGCTTCAGCCAATCCATTTGCTGTGGGATTGTAAGCCGTTGACGAGATGTCTTGAATTTTGAACTTCTCGCAAAACCTGATGAAGACGTTACTGACAAATTAATGACCATTGTCATGTATGATTCGTCTTGGGACACCATACCGGTAGATGATATGGTGTTTGATGAATGCAATAACGTTGCTCGTTTTAACTTCTCTGAGCGGAATCACTTCAGCCCATTTGGAGAAGTAGTCAGTAATTGCTAGGATGAACCGGTCACCTTTGACTGACGGGGGATTTATAGGACCAACAATATCCATTCCCCAAGTCTGGAACGGCCATGATGTAACCGAAGGATGTAAATGCTCCGGAGGTTGGTGCATATAATTCACGTGTATCTAACACGCATGACACTTTCGGGCATACACGATTGCGTCATTCATTATAGAAGGCCAGAAATATCCCATCCTTCTGATGCGGTCATAAAGTTTGGGACCGGGTTGGTGTGCGCCACAAACCCCTTCGTGTGCTTCCTTGAGGACTTCCTCAGCTTCTTTAGTCGATAAGCAGCGTAATAGTAAACCATCGTACCCCCTGCGGTACAACGTTTGACTCTCCGTGTTATAGTAAAATCTCGCTGCTCTTCGTCGGATTGAATCCCTCTCTTTCACATCTTCCGGTAAGATTCCATGTAAGACGTAATCGATGATAGAGAAACGCCAATCTCGGGGTTCAAACTCGACTTGGGTTGAATATACCTCCTGAGCATCCTCTTCCTTGTCATCTTCATCGTAGATTGGCACTAAGAGTTGGTGAGTACTTACTGTAACAAACTGTTTGTTTCAGGAGGCTGCGCCAAAGATACGGCTAAAGCTGCTAAAGCATCTGCGTAAGTGTTCTGTAATCGCGGAATGTGTTCGATGAAGAATCCTTTGAATGATTCTACCATCTCTACAGCCATCTTATGATATGGTATTAAATCCTGACTTCGGACCTCATACTCCCCTCGAACCTGCTTAACTATTAGTTAAGAATCGCCGAGAGCTTCGAGATACTCGACCCCCAGTTCTTTAGCAAAATTGAGTCCTATGAGTAACGCGTTATACTCGGCTACATTATTTGAGCATGGCTCGGTCAACGAGTAGGCTCGAGGCATTACATGTTTTCCTGGGGAAACTAAGACAACTCCAACTCCATAAGAAATCTTAGAACAGCAAGGGGCATTTGCTACATTAGCTGCTCGAGAATCACCATCGAAGTACAAACGCCACACTTGTTGGTGCGAAGTTGCATTGACTTCGTGGGTTTCATCTGGAAGATCGTCATATATCTCGGCAGTATCCGTAGTTGGATTAGCTGCTAGGAGGTTACAAATGGCCTGTCCCTTTACCGACTTCTATTGTTTAAAGTGCAGGTCATATTGGGACAAGAGTAAGGCCCATTTTGCTAAACACCAATTCATGAAAGCTGGTTGTGTCATAAATACTCGGACTGGATTAACTTTGGAGATAACATAAATAGTCTGTCCAACCAAGTAATGCCGCATCTTTTGAATTGCAAATACCAAGGCGAGACATTCCCTTTCAATCATGGGATACCGAGCTTCAGCGCCTACCAAGGTCCGACTTAGATAATATACTGCCTGCTCATGACCGTTATCGTCATCTTGTGCAAGTAACGCACTTAATGAGTGGCTCGTCGCCTTGACATAAATCAAGAACGGTTTGCCTGATTTCGGTACAACGAGTATAGGATGTTTTGATAGATATTCTTTAATACTCTCGAATGCCTTTTGACAAGCGTCATCCCATACGAACGATACGCCCTTCTTTTTTAATACTCTCGAATGCCTTTTGACAAGCGTCATCCCATACGAACGATACGCCCTTCTTTGTGAGTTTGGAGAATGGTTGACATTTTCCTGAAAGATTAGAAATGAATCAACGGATATAAGCTAACCGTCGTTGTAGTCCTCTGAGCTCCTTAAGATTTCTCTGAGGTTGTAATTCGTTAATCGCCTTCACTTTGTCAGGATCAATGTGAATACCCCTAGTTGTGACGATGAATCCAAGGAATTTACCATTGGACATTCCGAGAAAAGATTTGGTAGGATTCATCTTCAGTTGATGAGTCCGCATCAGATCAAACATTGTGGACATTCCGAGAAAAGATTTGGTAGGATTCATCTTCAGTTGATGAGTCCGCATCAGATCAAACATTGTCTTTAAATCCTTGATGTGATCCTTTTTAGAGTCCGCATCAGATCAAACATTGTCTTTAAATCCTTGATGTGATCCTTTTTATCACGACTTTTCACAATGAGATCATCCACGTAGCATTCAACAGTCTTTCGGAGATGCTCTTGGAAAATCTTTGACATGGCTCTCTGATACGTGGTACCTGCGTTCTTTAAGCCGAAGGGCATAACTGTATAGCAAAAAACACCAAGGGGTGTTCTAAATGCAATATGCTTTTCATCATCTGGATGCATCTTTATCTGATTATAACTGGAAAATCCGTCCATGAAAGGCATTCTTTCGAATCCACACGTGTTGTCAATAATAACGTCTGTGATGGGAAGAGGGAAATCGTCTTTTGGACATGCAGTGTTCAGGTCTCTAAAATCGATACAAATTCTGTTCTTCCCATTCTTTTTAAGGACCAGGACAATATTGACAAGCCATTCAGGATGTTGCTCCTCTCTGACGAAACCTGAGTCGATAAGCTTTTTGACCTCGGACTCGATTGCCTCCGTAAGTTGCGGACGAAACCGTCTTTGTTGTTGCTTGAAAGGTTTGACATCCGGTTTGATATTGAGGTGATGCACTGCCACATTTGGATCGAGCCCTGGCATATCTTCATAATTCTAGGCAAACACATCGATATACTCCCTGATAAGAGAGATTAACTCCTCTTTCTCATCGGGCGGGAGGCTGCCGCTAATGAATATCAGCTTCGAATTATCCTCGTTTCCCATATTCACTTGGACCACTTGATCCTCGGTAGGAGGTTCTCTTTGTTCAAACCTATCACCATACTGCATGTTCAGGTGATGAACCCAATGATCTTCCCAAATCGGCATCTGATCGTCTTCCTCTATTGTCGCAGGATCGACCATAACCATGTTCGACGTCAACTTTTTGAACATTTCACCAATACTAGTGTCGGAATCCCAAGCTGAAGAATCAGAAGAGTCCTCGTTTTTATCTTTGTTAGCAATTTGATCGATGACCTACCAGCAACATTCATCATCGGATGAGGAGACATAACCTAAACCTCTTTTATGGCGATAATAATCATCGGGTTTTCCTTTTGGTACATAGGCCATTCGAGGCGAAACTCGCGGACCTCGACCAAAGCAAAGACATTCTCTGAGCGTGAAATCATATCCATATTTCTCCATTAGATCACGCGCTTTTATGTTATACCTAAATAGATGAGGAGCAGGTTTATCATCATCGTCTTCCTCTTCCAAGAAGTGGTCTGGTATCGGAGATTCTCTTCCTTTACAGTAGACGACTTCCTTTTCACCCCTGTCTTCACGGGGATGACAAGTGTCGTTCCGCATGTATCCTATACCTGCTTTTTCGTCATACAAAATGATTGAAGTGGCATATACAAGTCAGGGTTATCATACAGCTCCTTAGTGATATTATCAAGACAGATCGAGTACTCTAAATCATCGTTTATTGATAGTTCTTCGGCAAGTTGCCAGTTACAACTACTTTCCAATGATTCTTCATCGTCAAGATTGATTACAATGGGTACAATGTTATTAAGTACAAAACCACCATCATAATCAAACTCAGCTTCGGTATCAACTTCATCTCCGCTGTCCGTTCCTTGGGCCGATGGTTTAGTATCGGATTCGGCACCGTATAGAAGGGAATCGGTGAAATAGTTCTCCAATCCCTTAAACGGTTGCTTATTCGTGACCACCGTCTTGACTTTATTATTTTTGTCCACATATTTGAGGCACTGATGAAGAGTTGACGGGACTATAAGATTACCGTGGATCCAGGGTCGTCCCAACAGTAAGTTATAGGATGTTTCTGCGTCAATCACGTAACAGGTGACTTCTGACTTTAAATCCCCGATCTAGCATTTTACTCGAATCTTTCCCAATGGTCTGGACCCGCTGGTATTGAATCTGTAGATTGTGGTGCCCGTGGAAGCTAGCTTACTAGCCGGTATGGTCTGGACCCGCTGGTATTGAATCTGTAGATTGTGGTGCCCGTGGAAGCTAGCTTACTAGCCGGTATTTCGAGGTTATACATCAATCAGAGTGGCATTATGCTAACAACGGAACCCGGATCGACTTGGATCCGGTTGACAACGCTGGAGCCGATATGCCCGGTGAAGTATAAGGGTCGGTCATGTCTTGAATTCTTTGTCTGCATATCTTCTTTGGTGAAGGAAATGCAGGGAAAATGATGTGCCGCGAGATTGCAGTGTTGGACCGACGGCTCTGGTTCTTCAAGAGATGGCTTGATTCGAGTCAAGAAAGCTTCAGAATCGGCTAATGCCTCTTGTAACGCTTCCCTTGTATCCTTTGAGAGACACAACAATTCATATAGCGTTATTCTAGCTGGTATATTAGCTAGTTGTGCCATAATGTCGAAACGAGGTGGAGAACTTGAAGTTCCCCGTTTGTCTCTCCCAATCGGATGATTGAATCGAGACTGCTTCGGGTTTTGACCTTCTTGACATAACGGTTCTTTCCCCTTTTGCTTTTGTTGGACCTTTTTCGTGTTTGCAGGTGTTGGGGGAGTTGCGACAATTCCCATTTCCATTAATGTTTTGGAAGGAACGGTTTTGGTTACCCCCTGCTTAGCCAATTGCTCAGAAACATCTGGGTACTTGAAGTGATACTCGTTCCCGCTCCGGATTACAAAGGCCTCCTGTTCATCTTCGAAAAGCGGAAAGGCTGGAATCCTATCGTCATCTTCCCCTAGAATAGCAGAAGCTCCATAACAAGACTTACCTTTTCCTTTTGACTTTTTCTTAAAAGAGGCTCCAGTCTACTGTTCATCTCCAATTAAATCGGGATGAACCCAAAGAATCTCACCATTCGGGGCTGTGCGTGGCACAAGTCCTTTCTGGCGCTGTTTGTGAGGATCATCGTTCACGGTTTTCACTGCTGCATTTATTACGGCACAAGTCCTTTCTGGCGCTGTTTGTGAGGATCATCGTTCACGGTTTTCACTGCTGCATTTATTACCAGTTCATGCAGGAATCAGTTCAAGGGAACAGAACCGAAGCTAATCGATACTGCATTCGCACCCACTTTCTTCTCCTTAGGTTGTTTCATAGTGATGACCCCGACATCGATCAGAGCTTGGATCTTATCTTTAAGGGCGTAGCATGCCTTGGTAGGATGGTGCACCGCTCTGTGAAATGTGCAGTATTTTGGATCATTAACTCTTTTAGCGTCTTCCTGGTCCTGGATCGGAGGCAACTTGATTTTGTTGTTCTCTATAAGGTATTTAAAAATACCGGGAACTTCATCCTCTTTGAATGAATAGACCTTCAGGAATTTTGGTTCCGAAGTTTTCTGCTTCTAAGGCTGTTGTTGCCACCTTAATTGTTGAGGCGCCTTCTGCTGCTGCTGTTGCGCTTGCGCTTGCACTTCGAATGTTTGGTTCGCGTCTACTGCATTCGCTTGTACTTTTCCTTTACCCTTAGGGACAGAGTTCTGTTGTGGAGCATTATTTACCGTTTGACCTCTTTCTGCCTTCTTCCTTTTAAGAAATCATTCGGCTCGTTCTCCTCGCACTTTCAAGTCCTTCCAGGTCTTTGGTGGTGCCATTCCCATAGCTTCAAGGATGTCCAATAAAAGATTATTATGAAAAGTCTCGAGGATAAAGTCTTCACTGACCGGATCCCTGCAGTTCATCGCTTTGTTCTGGAATCTCTTCACGAAGTTTTCGACCGTCTCACCATTTTTCTGCTTCTCGTCAAATAGTATACCGATTGAAATCTCGGTATTGTCATCGAAGAAGTTCGTCAAAAACATATCCTCCATGTCATCCCAACTGTTGATACTCCCCGGCTTGAGACGACGATACCAATCAAAGGCTGCTCCTCGAAGAGTGCCAACGAATGACCGCACCATTAAAGGTTCATTCCCGGAAATTATTCCTAAGTGAGACTTAAAATATATTAAGTGCTGGGTAGGGGAACCATTTCCATCAAACGGCGTGAAATTGATCAAATTGAATTTTACCGAATATGGAATTGATTCCCATTCCCTTGGGTATGGACATGGTATTTCGGACCTCTTCACTTCTTGAGCATTCATCAGCGTGTTGATTTTGCTCTCCAAGTCCCTCATTTTCTTATCCTCACTCATATCTGTCTTCGAGTGATTTCGGGGAGAAGTAATGTGATCCTCCTTTATGTTGTTATCATCCGAAGGGCCACCCCCATTATTGTTGTTGATGGGAGGGGCGTTCATGTTGGCATTATCCTCTACCTCCCGTTCATCTTCATCTTGGTTAGGGTTATTGCGACGACTAGATTCTCCTTGATGAGTCGTCAGTGCCGCAATTTGCTGGTCATGCATTTCTCTCATCTGCTGCATGGCTATTTTTATTTCGAACTTGAAATTTTCCTTCTGCTTAGTCAGGGCATCCTCAAGTATTTTAGCCATCTGTTCGGCGCTAATCATAAGTGACTCGTAGGGTTGTCCTGCACTCGATGCAGTGTCATCGGAAGCCATTGTTGAGCATGCATCTGAGCAACCATCCGAGCAAACATCCGAAGTTTCATCATCTGGAGGGAGTCTCTTCTGCATTCTTTGGTAATTCTTTCGCCTACTGGTCCCTGATCGCAATCGAGTCATACGTTGGGACACCTCGGTGAACTGATCTGGACTAAATCGTCGCGTTGACTTCCCTCTTCCGGTCATATTAACGGACACTTCTGGAAATTCATCCTCCTGAAGAGTAGGTTTCCTTCTACGGAAGTGTCTTGGTCTGGCCTCGGATGTTTTGGTGGAGATTCTCTCAAACACAGAAACTCTTCGTGGGGCCTTAGAACAGCAGCATTCTGATAGCACTGCCTTGATTATGTTAGCACACGGACAACGAGAATCTGTGTCTCGAATATTTCTTTTTCGAGACTTATTCGTACCCCCGGCCCTATAGTACAACTCGTTAGTTTGATAACTGGAGCAACCCATAGAGTATTGGCACGACTTCCCAGGTATAACATCATCATCATCAGACAAATGTGTTTCTCTCTGGGGATACGATGCTTTATTGGCGTCTCCAAAAGTCACTAGTTCAGATTTACGCTTTTGTGAGCATGAAAACCTAACGGGCTCTTGAACTTCCACCCGCAATCCAATGCGGTCGGTAACAAGGGCTTTCCCTTTATTATCTTTCTTAGGGGGATTGGTACGATCCCCAGTCTGGATTGTTGTTTGGGGACTTTTCAATGGTCCCAATCGCTCCTTCACGGGTGCTTTACCTCGCTCTTCCAGTAAAGGACCGAGGCGACCTTTCAAAGGAACTCTGGATCTTGTGGGATCCACGTTATTACCCGGCTCCGTTGGAGGTGCGGGGATAGGGGAAATGGGATCTGGATTTGAAGAAGGCCAGACGGTAACTCCGTCCATTTTTATCTTAGGTGCTGGTTTTGTCTTTGGTACCCACACCTGCTTGTGTCTAGGCGGCTTCTTGACCGTCTCTTCTTTTTGCATCTCTTCCGCTTTTTGCAGAAGGACTCGAGCGTGTGCGAGCAATGCGCGACGCTTCTTGATTCGCTCCTCAAGGGTGGAACGGGTCCTCTTGACACGAACCCATTCGTTCGTTTCTGTCTTGGAGGAGGTGTTGGTTGCTCGCCGTTATTATTCTCGGCGCTGCCTGGATTTCAGATCCTCAGTATAGCGGATCCCGTCCATCGACTGTGAAGCCTTGGCCAATTGTCGTGCAAGGCGTTGATACCGTCTTTGGTGTGCCCTCTTCGACAAAGTCGGAGCGCCTTTAGTAATTATCTTCACGGCGGAGGGGAGATCCGGATCTGCGGCTTTGACCTCTTTGGATGCCGCCGGGACGTCGCAGTGCGTGGGTGCAGTGGCCGCGAGAGGATCTTGGCTCTTCAACCCTGAGGTTATGTGAGCATTCCTGGAAGAGGAGGCCTTCCTGCGCCTATTTGGAGAGGCGGATCTGGAGGAGGAGGAAGAGAGGTACTCTTCAAACTTTTGTTGATCGAACTCGTATTCGATCTCTTCATTCACCCGGATCTTGAATGCCGGTTACGTCACGACAGCCTCGACAACGAGGCTGTTGGCTCCCACTGTGACTGCCAGTTTGTTTTCAGAGAAAGTTGTCTTCATTGTAGAACTCATTATAATCTGGATTGCTTACAAAGAATTCAGAATATTCAATAAAAAGAATAAAAAAAATGAAAGATTATAACTTTTCAAAGATCCATTCGTCGTTTTCTTGCTTGCGTGGGTCTTTAGCCGGTGACAGGGATGTCGATATCCGTGGACTGCCTGACAATCAGATCAGATCCAGAACTCCGTCGATTCGTGAAGGAATCTAGAAGCAGAAGCACTTATCTCGACAACGGCGAGATAATTGCTCTTTTTAGAATTATCACAACAGGATAACCCTAAGGATCGGATGCGGGCGGTGCAGATCTGAAGAAATTTTCTCTCCTGTGTTGAAGAACTCGATCAATCTTCAATCCGGCAGGACTTCGCTAATTCTTCAAAAATCCAGATCTGAAAAATGAGGGCCTGAGGCTTGTATTTATAGGCTCTGGGTGGTTAAAACAACATAACAACCCATTTTTGGGCCTAGAGACACCCCAGGGTATCTCAGCGAGGCCGAGACACCCTAACACCTTAGGGTGTCTCGTTTGGGCCGAGACACCTCGGGGTGTCTCGATTCAGGCTGAGACGCTGTTTTTGCATATTCGTCCGTTTCTGCCGTAACTTCTTCATCCGAACTCGGATTTGAGCGATTCAAAGTGTGTTGGAAAGCTGACGAGGAGTTCTATAAGCTCCAATGATTATATTATCAGTTGAACAAATGAGACACGAAGGGTATTTCGCCGTTTTGTGAACAATACGAGGTTCCCGATCAGTTCGTGTCTTTGTTATTCTGAAATTCCGTTGGTTCACATGGTTCATCGATTCACTTTAAGCGTTCACCAACATCAATCAAACTTCTGTGAACCGGATAGTGACGTTCATCATCGTTTCTTATCACAGAGCTATTCGTGGAGACCTATAGGCAATTTTCAATGCCTACAACAAGTGCATCCATGGCCTAAGCAACAAGGCATTTGATGATTATCTAGACATATGGAGAGAGGAAATTCCTAAAATAAATCTACCAAAGTCTTATTATGAGGCTAAAAGAATTGTGAAGGATTTGGGCCTTGATTACAAGAAAAAGTCTTATTATGAGGCTAAAAGAATTGTGAAGGATTTGGGCCTTGATTACAAGAAGATACATGCTTGTCCTAATGACTGCATGCTTTACCGTACAAGAAGATACATGCTTGTCCTAATGACTGCATGCTTTACCGTGGAGAAGATGGAGAAAAAGTTGCTCGCAGTAAATGTGGTGAAAGTAGATGAAAGGCAAATAAGCAGAGTGTTCCAGCCAAGATTTTAAGATATTTTCCTTTAAAACCTAGAGTTCAAAGACTATTCATGTGTTCTCAGACTGCTAAATCCATGAGTTGGAATGCAAAAAAGCACCTCCAGGATGGGAAACTAAGGCACCCAGCAGATGGCAAAGCATGGAAGAATTTTGATTCCAATCATCCTGATTTTGTACTAGACCCTCGTAATGTGAGGCTGGGCTTGGCTAGTGACGAGTTTAATCCATTTTGGACTATGAGCATTTCGCATAGCACATGGCCGGTGATCTTGATAAATTATAATTTACCATCATGGATGTCTCTAAAGCCAGAATATTTCATGTTGTCTTTGATTATTTCAGGGCCTCAGTCGCCTGGGAATAATATTGATGTTTACTTACAACCGTTGATTGATGACTTGAAAGAGCTATAGGAAGTCGGGTTGCTTACTTATGATGCTTCAAGTAAACAACTATTTTATGTTCGTGCAGCTTTACTTTGGACTATAAGCGACTTTCCAGTATTTGCAATGTTGTCCAGATGGAGTACTAAAGGGAAGTTGGCTTGTCCTTGCTGCAACTATGACACTTTTTCATAATATTTAAAATACAGTAGGAAAATATGTTACATGGGTCATCGTTGATTTTTGAATGATAATCATCCATGGCGGTTAAATAGAAGAAATTTTAATGGCCATGTTGAGTTAGGAAAAAAAAACTTGAATCATTATCTGGGATAGAGATTATGGAGGAATTGCATGGTTTTGTTAATGACTTTGGGAAGAAACAGAAGAAAAAAATTAGAAAAGGACTGTCCATGGAAAAAAAGGTTAATATTTTTTTATTTGCCTTATTGGGAGCAGAATACATGTCGGCACTTGCTGGATTTAATGTACATAGATAAGAATGTGTGTGATAATATAATTAGGATATTATTAGATATTCCTGAAAAGATGAAGGATCATGTCAGAGCTCGTTTTGATTTGCAGCATATGGGCATAAGAAGAGATCTACACCCAACCAAGTTGCAGCATATGGGCATAAGAAGAGATCTACACCCAACCAAGTCAGCTGATGGTCGGCATTTTACATTCGCTAAAGCATGCTTTTCGATGACGATGGAGGAGAAAAAGATATTTTGTGGTGTGTTAAAAATACTAAAATTCCGCATGGTTGTGCATCAAATATTTCGAGGTGTGTCAATGTTAATGAGAAAAAAATATCAGGGTATAAGACACACGATGCTTATTTTCTCATGCAGTATTTGCTTTCAGTTGCTCTGAGAAGGACTGTGCCTAGACGTGTTTCTATTCCATTAATCAGATTTGGGGCTTTCTTCAAGGGCTTATGTAGCAAAGTTCTTAATTTAAATGATCTTTATAAATTGCAGCCAGAAATTGTGGAGATACTTTGTCAACTGGAGAAAATATTTTTACCTAGCTTTTTTGATATTATGGTGCATTTTCCGATTCATTTAGTTCAACAAAATTTGGATTGTGGACCAGTTAACTATTATTAGATGTATCTGGTAGAGAGATATCTTTGTAGATTAAAGTCATATATTCGCAATAGAAGTGCTCCTGAAGGTTCCATAGCGGAGGGGTATTTGGCTGATGAGTCGCTGACTTTTTGCTCGTTATATCTACATGATGGTGTGAAGACAAGATTTAATAGATATACAAGAAAGTATGATGAAGTCATTGATGATGATGAGCCATCACCTATTTTTCCAAAGATAGGTCATCCAGTGGGCGGAAAGAGGAAAAGGAAAGGCAAATCATTTGCATTGGATGATGTATATTGGGTTAATGCACATAGATATGCTTTATTCAATTGCGGTAATAGGGAAGTTGGGGAGTATATTAGGTATACTTTATTTATTAAATCTTTATATATTATTTTTTGTATTCTTTAAATTCCACTATATAACATATTATGTTTGTTTCTTATTAATACAGAGAGCACAAACTCTTGATTGAGAATCAACCGAGAAAACGAGGTAGAAGAAGAAAATGGGTAGAAGCTCAAAGGTATAGTAAGGATTTTCTTGTATGGTTTAAAGACACCGTGGCTGAATCTCAATCAATACCCAAATACATGAAGTTTTTTTGATGGGTCCCAACAATATCGCCAAGAGATATAGAGGATATAATATTAATGGCTATACTTTCTACATCAAAGCCCGCGATGATACATGCAAAACTCAAAATAGTGGTGTTTCTTTATTAAGTGAAGTGGATAGTTATGCAAGCTCTAGGGACCATAATCCTATAACTGCTAAAGTGTCATTCTATGGAGTCATACAAGATATCATTAAACTAGACTACTGGGGCAATTTTAGTATTGTTTTGTTTAAGTGTGATTGGTTTCAGCATGACACGGATGAATATGGGCTTACTCGTGTAAATTTTAACAACAAATGCAATAAATGATCCTTTGGTGATGGCATGCCAAGTGCATCAAGTTTTTATGTGAAAGACCCTGTTGAAGAGGTTAGTAAGAATTGGTATTATGTTTTGAAGATTCCAAGCAATGTGTTTGAAGATCTTGGTGTCACTCATAGCGATCAATATTGGGCCGAGAATCATGACAACGAAATGGATTCGATTGCAAGCATTAATGATGATGATGCAGATAATATTGGTTGGTGTAGAGATGGTTTGCCAAGATCCATTGTTGACATTCCACCAAACATGGAGGAGATAGAAGATGAAAATGAAGGAGAATCAGAAGGTGGAGATCAAGATGAATCAGAAGGCGGAGATCAAGATGAATCAGATTGGGATAGAAGATTCAAACACATTGCTTGGAATCTTCAAAACATAATGCACAAATCAGCTTTTTTAATGAAGATATCAGCAACTTGTCAAATGCAATATGCTCTCACACGCACAAACAGACACACCAACCCACCTGCAAATACATGCGCATATACACATGCAAATACATGCTCAATGCTCACAGACAGATGTTCTCAGAGAAGGCCAAGAGTAGTGTACAATGTTGTCATTCTTAGTAGTTAGTTTATTAATTATCTGTGTGAGTTAAGATGTTCTCATTTCTTATGCCTGTTCAGAAAAGTTTCTGGTTTATAATATAAGTTGCATCATAAATAGAGATCAACTTCAATCTTTCTTAACCCCTCTGGATAAGTAATTAAGTAATTGATATTCTTCAATGTCTGCTATTGTTAGTTATATTTAATTATCAATATCCTGTAGCTAGCTAGTTAGTACTGCGCATATGCTTTCTTTTCCTACATATCTTTGATTAATTTCTCTTAACATTTTCTTTAGTCTCATTTGAATGCTTCAAAATATGATTGGTTAAAATTCTTAATTTGTCACATTGACATTTTCAGCTTATAAATCATGGAGTGCCCGATGTCGTGATCAAATCATTGAAGGAGAAAGCATATGCACAGTTGCCTGATAGCATGGAAGGCTACGACCATGCATTTGTTGTCTCAAAGGAGCACGACCGCTTAGTTTCATTAATGGTATGATGGCTAGATTCTGAGTTGAAATGTTGGTAGTGTGGATTTAATATTTTGTAGTTTTTATACTATACTACTGAATGTTGACACTTATCGTTATAGTTACTTATGCTCAACATTTTCACTTTGATATTGTGTATTAAAATTTGATTTGGCCATGTTCTTAAAAAGATTGTCCAGGTAATTGGATACTATATAATTTTGATGTAGGGAACCAAGAACAACCAAATTAGAGCTGTTGCAATAGCTCAATCAGAATTGTTGCAATAGCTCGATCAAAACTGTTGTGATAGCTCAATCAACCATTGTGTTAGGTCTTTTAAAACCGTTGCCTTAGGATTAAAAAGTGCTATTAGGAACAAAAATAGAACCGCTGCTTAGGTCAGGAAAATCGTCGCGCTTGTGTGCGGTTCATTAAAATGAACTGTTGCTTTAGCTATGGTAACCATAGTCTTAGGTGACAATAAACCGCCACATTAGACAAACCGTTGCATTAGGGTACCTAATGGAACGGTTATTAAACTGTTCCTCTATAGGGGAAAACTGTTGTCTATAATCTAGGGCAACGCCCGCAAAGAAGACGGATGGGCAACTGCTGCACTTGCCCTAAGGTAACGGTTTTTATGCTAATGTAGCAGTTTTTAACCGTTGCCTTAGCCTAAATCTGTGGTAGTGAGAAAGAGCAATTGTTTCAGCTTCTTGGAGGGTTAAGTCCTGTAAGAAAGCCAACATATCAAAAAAGTTCCCCAATAAAAGGCTAAATAGAAAGAATGGGAAAAATAAGGGGTGTTAACTTGTGCTAGTTACCTTGTTGTATTGCTCCTGGAGAGAGCTGTCAGCACCTTCGGAACCTGAATGTACCCGATGGGTCTGTATAATACCTGCAGATCATTTGCTGTCAATAATCAACTATTAGCAAAAATATACATTCACAATTGGTAGAAAAGATAATTTCACCTGCCAACAGGTTAAGGAAAATTAGTTAATGACGTTTCTTATCAGTGTGCGAGGGAACAGATCGATGGTTTGTTTAGGCTGATATAATTACATAAGACTCTATAGAGGGACGGCTTCATAATAGGGCAACAACCATACTACATAGAGACACTAGTGTTTTTATTTAGCATAAAATAGAAGCCAGACTCTTGAAGCATTTTCAACAAGAATATAGATAAAAATTCTTGAGTGACACCATCCAATTAATAAACTATAGTCTTCGAAAAGGCTAATCCGTCCATTACTTGATCCTAATCATTTCTTGCTTATCACGTTGTATATGAAAATTACAAATTCTTATAAACAGAAAATGCACTGCATGATGTTGCGCGCAGCGGAAATTTCGGCAGCACTTCGGCAGCACAACAAGAGTTAGGTCGCAATAAGAATTCTTGTTTCTCAAAGGGAACAAGAATCTGAAGCCTAATATCCCATCAAAGTGGGATATTTGCTCTTCCTCTCGTCAGCTCTAGGACTGCGCGTCGAGGGAACCTAAAAAGCTATTACAAATCACACAAAAGCAGTACAACCAATTTTTACGTGGTTCGGCAAATTGCCTACGTCCACGGGGCAAGGAGGAGGGAGATCTACTAATAGAGGGAGAGAATACAACTAGGGTTTACAATTACTCTCAATCTAAACCCTCAAACAAACTCTCAAATCCCTCACAATATCTCTCTACAAAAGACAATTACTCTCAATCTAAACCCTCAAACAAACTCTCAAATCCCTCACAATATCTCTCTACAAAAGGATGCACAAAATCCTAGAGAAGAGCTGCTCAAACACAAAGAAACAAAACAAAACAATCGGACTTTGTTCCTTCTTTGCACGAACTGCAGCCGCCACAAAATTAACCAAGCAAAATTCTCCTTGTGCTCTCTGTAGCCGCAACCCAAGAAACAATCTCCAGCACCTGCGCACGCCCACAGCAAATCAACAATCACAGCCGCAAATTCGTCCTTGCACCCAGCCTCCTTTTTCTCCCGTAAAACCTAATAAAACATCATTTATATATGCAACAGTAGAAGAAAACGCGTGCCTATGTCGGCTCAAAATCAATTCATGGGCCTGGGCCTTATCAGGTCCGTTCACAATTCTCCACCTCGGTGAAGTTTCTTCCAAAACTGAGCCGACACCATAGCATCCAAATGTCCCAACTTATTGTGTCCAGTACGAACTCAATCCACAACAAGTCGAGAACCCAAACGAGAGTCCATGAGCACCAATGTGTCGTCTCTCTAAACTCGGCTGCACCAATGTGGTTGCCTACGTACCCCCTCTCCCAAGGGATCAAGCCGCCCGTAGTTCATCCAAATGGCCGTCAACGGCCTCAACAATCACGAATATGCAACAAGTTTCGACAATGATCAAACTTGTTGCTCGGAACCACCTTAGTGAGCATATCCGCTGGATTATCCTTCGTGTGGACTTTCACAATCTCCACATCGCCATCTTCAAGAACATCTCGAACGAAGTGATAACGAACGTCAATGTGCTTCGTCCTCGCATGAAAAACCTGATTCTTCGCCAAATAGATAGCACTCATGCTATCACAATGAATAGTGACGGACCTTTGCGATATACCAAGTTCCTCCAAAAGTCCTCGAAGCCAAATAGCCTCCTTCACAGCCTCCGTAACTGCCATATACTCTGCCTCCGTCGTAGACAAAGCCACCGTCGACTGAAAGGTGCTTCTCCAACACACCGACGCACGGGTCAAAGTAAACACATACCCTGTCGTAGACCGGCGCTTATCCAAATCCCCGGCATAATCTGAATCAACATAACCAATGCATAGCTGCCCACCTGTAGTGTCCCGCTCATAAACCAAACCAACATTGAGCGTACCTCGAATGTACCTCAAAATCCATTTCACAGCGTCCCAATGACCCACTCCTGGATCGTGCATGTATCTCGAAACCATGCTCACCGCCTGTGATAAATTTGGTCTTGTACATACCATTGCGTACATCAAGCTCCCAACCGCACTCGCATATGGAGTCTTCGACATTAACTATCTATCTTCAACTGACTTCGGTGAAAGACCAGCTGAAAGCTTCAAATGGGCTCCCAATGGTACACTAACTGGCTTCGTATCCATGCTAACATGGAATCGCTGTAGAACCTTCTTCAAATAAGCCACCTGTGTCAAACAAATTCTGTCCTTCTTCTTGTCTCTGCCGATCTCCATCCCTAAAATGCGCTTGATAGCTGAACTTTTAACTCATCTATAGCCGACCTGGAAATAGAGGCAACCAACATGTCATCGACATAGAGCAACAAATAAATGTACGCACCTCCTTTCAACTTGCGAAAATATACGCAAGGATCAAACTGGCTCCGAGTGTACGAATGACCAATCATAAAACCATCGAATCGCCTATACCACTATCGAGGAGACTGCTTCAAACCGTATAGCGATTTCTTCAGTCTGCAAACCAATTTTTCCTTCCCTGCAGCTCGGAATCCCAATAGCTGAGTCATATATATTTCTTCATCAAGATCACCATGAAGAAATGTCGTTTTCACATCCAACTGATCTAATTCCAAACCATACTGTGCCACCAAAGCTAGCAAAATCCGAATCGAAGAGTGCTTCACCACCGGAGAGAAAACCTCATTATAGTCAATACCTTCCTCCTGTGCATAGCCCTTCGCAACCAACCTAGATTTGAACCTCAATGGAGTGCCCTCGATGCCCTCCTTCTTCGTGTATACCCACTTGCAACCAATAGCCTTCCGCCCCTTTGGAAGCTCAACAAGCTCCCATGTATCGTTCTTATGAAGAGATTCCATCTCCTCCTGCATAGCCACTTGCCACGAATCAGCCTCCGAACTCTGCTCGGCCTCTCTGAATGTAGTAGGCACTAACTCATCGATACTCTCCACCGGAAGTGCATACGCAACTGTGTCGGCATACCGTGCTGGCATCTGTATGTTTCTCCTCTGTCTCCTAGCCGTAATAGAATCCTGAACCTGAGCCGTCGGTTCCTGATCCTGCACATTTATACTCGTATCCTCCGTGTCATCATCGTGCTCGCCTGACGTCACCTCAGTCGGCACCTGCATGGATACTATACCATCTGGACAATGTGGAGCTGCATCGATCTCCACCACTTGCGATATTTCCTCCGTCGGGTCGCTCTCTACCTGATGAGAGCTGGGAAGCTTCAAGATAGAAGCTTCATCAAACGTGACGTCCCTACTCAGCACAATCTTCTTATCAACTGGATCCCAAAGCTTGTATCCCTTGACACCACGCTTGAATCCTACAAATATGGCCTTCCTAGCTCGAGGTTCCAATTTATCAGTTCTAACATGATAATATGCAGGGCACCCGAATACCTTGAGCTGGTCATAGTCATGTGCTGGCTTTCCCGACCACATCTCCATAGGGGTTTTCCCCTCAATCGCAGATGAAGGCAGCCTATTAATGAGGTGGCTCGCATATGTAAGTGCCTCAGCCCAAAAGATCTTCTCCAAACCACTCTGCGACAATAAGCATCGGATCTTCTCCAGTAAAGACCGATTCAACCTCTCTGCCACCCCATTTTGCTGCGGTGTATGACTAACTGTGAAGTGTCTCTCTATGCCCTCGTCTCGACATAGCTGCTGAAAGGGGTCAGAAGTATACTCACCACCGTTGTCGGATCGCAACGTCTTGATCTTTCTCCCAGTCTGCAGTTCCAATCTCTTCTTCCACTCCACAAACAAATCTAGGACTTCACTCTTCTTCGTCATGGTGTACACCCAACAACGCCTAGAATAGTCATCTACAAAAGTGACGAACCAATGTCTACCACCAAGTGATGCAGTCTTGGTGGGACCCCAAACGTCTGTGTGCACGTAGTCCAGGATGCCCCTCGTCTGATGAATGGCAGTCCCGAACTTCACCTTCGTCTTCTTGCCAAGAACACAGTGCTCACAGAACTCAATCTTCCCACTCTTGGCTCCCTTCAATAGCCCCTGCTTGCACAATGCCTGCAGTGACTTTTCACCTGTGTGCCCCAACCTATAGTGCCAAAGTCTGCTCATGTCCGCTTCTGAAATAGCCGAAGCAACCTGGCCAATCTCGGTGCTTCCCTTCACATAATATAAATTCCGATTGCGGACTCCCCTCATCACCACCAATGATCCCTTAGTAACCTTCGCTACAGCGTTTTCGAAAGTCACCTTGAATCCCTTCGCCTCCATAGCTCCGACTGAGATAAGATTCTTCTTCAGCTGATGAACAAAGCTCACCTCCTTCAACTCACGGACTACTCCATCGTGCATCCTAATCCGCACGGTACCTATCCCACAAACGCCATAGGATTGATCATTTCCCATGACAACAACGCCCCCGTCGACTTTCTCAAAAGATGCAAACCAGTCTCGCCTAGGGGTCACATGAAAAGTAGCGCCGGAATCAAGCATCCAATCTGATGCATCCACATGGTTCACCTCTGGAGTAATCAATAGAGAAAAGCACGAATCATCGGAAATATCGCCTTTCGCAACGTTCACCTCATTGGCCTTCAGGCCCTTTTTCTTGCCATTCTCCATCTCCTTGAGCTTCGGGCAGTCTCTCTTCCAATGTCCCTGCTCCTTGCAGAATGCACATTGGTTCTTTGTTAATTGGTGGCGGCCTCTAGACTTTGACCTCCCTCTGTTACCACCTTTCGGATATGGGCTTCTACCTCTTGTCGACAAGGCCTCTCCTGAAGTACTAGCGCGGGAAGTCTCCTTATCCTTCCTCCTCAAATCGTAGTTCGTCAAAGCGTTAGTCACTTCACTATAGCTGATAGAAGATCTCCCGTTCAACAAAGTGAGCACGAAGGTATCATACTCCTCATCCGGTAAGGAGCCCAACAAAATAATCGCCTTGTACTCATCCGATATCTTCTCATCAACATTCGCCAAGTCCGACAACAACTTAGTGTAGTTGTTCACATGAGACGCTAGTGAGGTGCCTCGGGACATCTGGAATCTGAATAACCTACGCAACAAATGCAACCTGTTCTCAACACTCTTCGAGGTGCCTCGGGACATCTGGAATCTGAATAACCTACGCAACAAATGCAACCTGTTCTCAACACTCTTCGTAAGATACTTATTGTTGAGAATTTCCCACATCTTCATCGCAGACGTCACCCGAATCACATCATATTTCAGCTCCTGTTCCAAACAGGACTTGATCACCCCACAAGCGTTCCTATTCATCTTCTCCCATATCTCCTCTTCATATTTAGGTGGCCTCTCGTGGACCATGATGGTCTCTTCCAAATTCTGAGCATTGAGCGCATCCTGTACGTCGCTCATCCACAAACCAAAGTTGATTTTACCGTCATATTTCACCACACTAATTTTGGTGTTCTGAAAACCAACTTTTCTCCCATTGCGAACTAACTCCAAATTGCAGAGAAAGAACAAATTTGATAGAATTAGGAACCACCCAACTGAACCCTAGATCGGATTCCAAATAGATCTCCTATCCACACGAGGAAAGCGAAATCTCCAACGGCAACTCCTAATACTATCTCCACCGAAGCTAAGAACTCCAAGAACTAAGCTTCACACAAGAATCTTCCTCCACCAAAAAACCCTAGATCTGAAATCTGGAGGCTCTGATACCACTTGTTGGGCAGCACTTCGGCAGCACAACAAGAGAGTCAGGTCGCAATAAGAATTCTTGTTTCTCAAAGGGAACAAGAATCTGAAGCCTATATCCTATCAAAGTAGGATATTAGTTCTTCCTCTCGTCAGCTCTAGGACTGCGCGTCGAGGGAACCTAAAAAGCTATTACAAATCACACAAAAGCAGTACAACCAATTTTTACGTGGTTCGGCAAATTGCCTACGTCCACGGGGCAAGGAGGGGGGGGATCTACTAATAGAGGGAGAGAATACAACTAGGGTTTACAATTACTCTCACATGATTCATCACTGCCATGCCAAAGCAAAAATTGTCCATTTACAATAGTATAAGTGCTTTTACGCTTACAAATCTGGCAATAGTACAAAATAGGACAGCCCAAACGGTTGGAATCGTTTGGGAAAACACAGTCCCAAACGGTTATAACCGTTTGGACGGATAAAAGACCCGTTTGGGCTGAAGCCGTTGGGGAAAAGTCTACCCCAACGGTCACCCAAACGGTTGTAACCGTTTGGGAAAAATCCCAAACGGTTGTAACCGTTTGGGATTTTGCCCAAACAGTTACAACCGTTTGGGATGTAATAAATTGCCAAACGGTTAAAACCGTTTGGCTAATTTTTTGCCCAAACGGTTGAAACCGTTTGGGGCAAATATATGCACAAACGGTTCAAACCGTTTGGGCGAAGGTGGAGGCGCGGGCGATGATGAGGGATTTGAGGGGATGGAGAGGACGATGATGGTGAAGAGGAGGCGGTTCTTGGAGAGGAGGGAGAGGACGACGATGATGATGGTGAATAGGAGGCGGTTCTTGGGGATTTCAGAGATCGATTAGGGATTTTAGACGGCGCGGACGATTTTAGATTGGGGGAAATTTTTGGAGGGGAAGCGGAGGAAGAGAACGCAGATATTGATTTTATTTCCAGGAAAAAAAAAACACCCAAACGGTTTAACCCGTTTGGGGTAATATCCCAAACGGTTACAACCGTTTGGGCTATGTGTTTAGGATCTTATTCTTGCCCAAACGGTTGCAACCGTTTGGGTTAAGTTATCCCAAACGGGTTAACCCGTTTGGGATGTTTTCATTTGCCCAAACAGTTACGAGAACCGTTTGGGAAGGCCAGTTTTGTACTAGTATGGTTTCAAAAAATAAGTGCAAAGATTGTCCATTTACAATAGTAAAACCTCACTTTTCACTCAGCATGTTGATATAAAGCAACAATCGGAGACTATGTTGCCTAGATACGAGTACGGGTACGGGACACGATAAATTTGTAAAAAGGAGGGTACGGGGACACGACTGTATATATATATAATAATTCACTTTAGATCAATATTGAATTAAAGACCTATTACATTTGCAAATATACCCCAAAATATGACAAGCATCCCTCAAAATATTACAAGTATATTGTTTAAAGTTGCAAATATACCTCCAAAAGTTAGTTCTATATCCCAAAAACTTACAACTCACTAGCATATTCCAGAAGTTAAAACTATATTCCTTGCATAAGAAATAGAAAGCTATTTTTACTTTAATTAAAAATTTAGAACTAATATTATTACCTATATAAACAAATACAAGCATTAAAAGCCAAATCAGCCCAGACCTAAGTGGGCCGCTTAAAGCCCAACCATTTCAAAAAAAAAAAAAAGGTGGTGAAGAAAAACCCAAACCCAACTTGCTGATAACCCTAATTCTCATCAAAGCTTCCTTGATGTTGCCACAAAAAATTGTGCTGCCGAAACCTTGTTCCTCATCAAGGCTACCTCGTCGAAGCTTCCCTGACCCTCATCGACGCCTCTCAGATCTTCCCCAACGCCATTGAAGCTTCCCTGACCCTCGTCGATGCCTATCGGATCTCCCCGACGCCGTCGAAGCTTCCCCGACACTCGACCCTATCGGATCTTCCCTGATGCTATTGAAGCTTCCCCATCCTCGTCGACGCCTCTCGAAGCTTCCCTGACCCCCGTCGATTTCCGTCGTCGAGGCACAGATTTCCATCGTGAAATTTTAGGTTCGTAATTTTTTCCTTTCACTCATGAAATCGATGTGTCCCTATCGTTTAGGTGCGGATCCGCACCCAAAACGTACCCGACATGGGTACGGGACCAAGAAAGTCGTGTCGGGGTACATGTCGGGGTATTACAGATCGGAGGTAGCACCAGCATAAGAACCACAAGGTGATGTGATAGTACAAGAGAATAAACCATCTAGCTTACATTTTAAAGTGAATGATATTTCTACTTCTTACTAAAGAGAAGCAAAGACGACACCCTAAAACATGGGGGGATAGATTATGAGCCTTTGATGGACTCAATGGGAATTCTTCCCATTGTGTGGCTCAGAACCAACAGCTCGCATGCGGTTCAAAACCAACAACTTGCATGTGGTCAGTTCTAATAAGATTTGTAGTTGAAAACATGAGTGACTTTTCAAAGGTAATTCATGTGATCGGTTCTGTTAAGATTCACAGTTGAAAACAAGAGTGACTTTTCACAGATAATTCAAGACAGTACTACCGAGCATAGTATTTGCCCAATATACTTAAAGAATGCATACTAACATGCAGCTAGATGCTGCAATCTATCTGGACTTAGAAATCTTCATATAAGGATTACTTCTGATCCCGGATTCTACACCAACTAGTTGGAGTTATGTTCATTAACAATCAGTCATTGTAACAGAAGAACAATGCCGTGCACAACATACAGAATGTGTGTATAGAAAGACTTACAAGCTTGGTCCGTTTTCATCATGGCCAGCAATCAGAAGAGATACTCCAAAAGGTCGAGACTGAACACAATAATCATAGTAGTTAGTAAGGATTTTAAAGAGCATCACTATGTTCAATATTAGTAATAAGTAGAGGTGGTAAACAATCGAATCGAATCGAGTACTAAGGTGTTCGTATTTGTATTTGCTTAAAATTATCGAATTTGAACGCGGACTCTAATATTCATATATGGAGTTTTTCGAACTCGAATACTTGGTATTTGATAAATATTCATGAATATTCATCGAATATCAAACTATATTTATTTTGCTAAAGAATTTAATTTTCAAATAGTATTTAAATTCATAAATAAAAAATTATTCATTTATAATATATGAAGTATATATATATTTGATTCAAAATTTTTATTAGAAAATAAATTTAATATTATTTAAGTCTTAAAATTAGTACATAAAACTTAAATAGAAATGGTAAGTGGGTTTAAAATATGACATTATATGTGCAATAATACAAATAATAAGTGATCAAATTTTAAACGAAAATTTGATAGACAAACGAATCGAATATACATCTGCTTAAATTCTATTCATTAGTAAACTCGAATACTAAAAAGTATTTGTTTAGTGGTAAATGAACTACCGAATCGAATATGACCAAATAGTCATTTGTTAATTATTTGGTTCATTTCCACCCCCAGCAATAAGTACTATAGCAAACACACTGTAGAAAATGGATCAGATTAGAAGTTAAATGCATGTTTCATTTGAATACTTGAAAATTTTAATGTGTGTTCCATTTGACCACTTAAAACCTATTGCTACCGAATGGGGGCCAATTAGGGGGCAAGACTCATAAATTTAGACAGAACATAAAAGAATAATAAGGAATAAAATTGTATACCATATTAATTAAAATCTTATATGCTCTGAAAAATATAACCATGTGATGGTTTACAAAAAGATCAATTATTAAATCCTGTATCCTGAACACTTCCATTCACTCACTTGTATGTAGGAAACAAATCAACATGCATAATGCGTGTTATGTAACCCAATATGTGTCAATGTGCATACATATGTCACCCATGATGGTGTGCAGGCGTTGCATGTAACAAAAATGATGGTCAGGAATGGTGACGAACAATCTTTGGTCCATTGTCTGCTAAAGGGGGAAAAACATGATGCTTAATGATAGTAATGCTTACCATGGATTCTTCATCTCCTTCACCAAATCGCAAAGCAAGATTGCATAGAGCCTGAGTGGTTGACTCAACTGTCATTGGTTCACCATAAGAAAACCTGTGATTCTGATGATACACAATTTCATTTAGTAACTAATACACAAAATAATTTCAATATGGAGTTTTCTGCAGAATCTAAAAGCACCTGAGTTTCAACACGAGCATGCTCAACAAGAGTCCGCGCATCAGCAATCAATCCACTCATTGCACAGCCTATGTGTTCATCAATTTCCATCATTTTCTCTACACTGCTCGGTTCCTATAAAATTAGAGTAAATAAAAGGCCAAAACCCCTGAAGCTCAAACCGTACAGTACAAAGTGGGATGTTAAGAAATAAATGGTAGGTAAAAGCAATAGCTAATCTGGACCAGGTATCCAATTCAGAGTATAATTTGAATCTCGTTTCAGGCAAGGATCCTTGAAACTCAAGCAATAATGTAGCACATATCCATATTCAAAGTCTACTATAGGATATAATTAACAATTGGGTATGAACACAAAAATGATTCTGGTTACATCCTATTGCATGTATGAAAGTTAAAAAATGAGCACTCTCAGATTATAAAAATTCTATCAGCTAGCATTTACCATGAAGGACTCCTGAACCCAAAATTAACTACAACTGAACATATTCAAAGGATGTAATTTTAATATGTTGCTTTTGCTAAACGTAATCATTCTTCTATAACTTTTGGAAATAATAACATAATGGGATGCCGACTAGTTGAAATTATATTATAAGCTTTATCAAATAAATTATTTCATGATTTCTTTGATTTGAATTATAAGAAAGGGGATGGGCAGGATCTTCACTTTCTAATTCCTCTTGTTAAGTATTTTCTCTTCTAATTCCTCTTCTGAATCCAACCATGATGTTTTGTTTTATGGCAATATTCAGTGTCAACCCAATTTTTGGTTATTACTCCATCCTAGCACTTAAGTTTAATTAGACCAACATAGAATAGTTGTTAAACAAGAATGCTAGTATCAATCATAGTTACACAGTACGCGGTATGTAGCAGGTCACGTACGAGTTCAGGTACGCAATTCACCACTTAGAAAACTTGGATACATTAGGGAGTAGCTTGCTTCAGTATGCAAGTTTGGTAGGTACGCTGTAAAGTTTTTTAGGGTGTGCTTAAAGCTTTCCAAAGTATATAGTAGAAAACTAGAATTCTAACTATGAATTTAATATTTTTTCATACAAAATATTTAAATACTTCTTTTAGATGGTGTTTGTTCCTTTGTTCTGTGTTTTTTCTTCACAAAGCTTGTTTTCGGATCATGCTTTTGTTTTACATCTAATTAACATATGTGTTTAGTTATAGTAAAATCATCAGCTCATACACTCTATTGTGTGGCTCCCTTCACTTAATTGCACACATTGCATTGCGTCTTGTGCACGTGCACTTAAAAAGGCTTTGCATCTAACATACTTGTAAGTGGTACCCCAATTTTGGGGAACTAGTTCATGTAAATATACCGGGAATCGGTTCATAAATGTATCGGGAATCAGTTCGCAAGAACTGTACGATAGTTCGAGGGGGTCTGGCCGTTTGGGGAATCGTGCAACTATGGTATAGATTACATTTATCAGTAGACATTTCAAACAGTTCTTCAGAATGAGGGATATGAATATGATGGGGACATCCGGACTCATACACGAGATTTTCACCGAGTTTATCAGCGCAGGAGGCGCAATATTTCAGCACTATGGTTTTGATTTCAAGTTGTAATAATTAGTTTGAATTTTGAATTTTTGAATTTCGAATTTTGATTTTTATTTGGTAGTTATTGAGCTGATTTAATGTAATTGGTTATGGGAGTGATTTGAGGGATTTAGGAGATATTCCAAAAACTGTAATTTGCTTTATTTAAACTCTCATGTAATCAGTTTGAAAAAATCACTGATGAATGAAATTGATTTGCTAAATAATGGTGTGAAACCCTAGCTTATTGATTTTGATCAGCCGTCAATCTCTTCACAAAATAAAAACAAAGAAAATCAAAATTCGATACTGTTCATCTTCTCATCCACCAGACAATCAAAACCCAACCCTCCTCCCTCTTCCCCTCTTCCCAGTTCGCCGCCCGAAGTCCACCGGACCTCCGTCTCCTCCTTCGACTCAGGCAACCATCACCACCTCCACTACCGATCCAACGCCACTCCAGTCGCCGCTCCCGACCAGACCAAACGCGTCGACTGATCCGTTCAGTGCCGCCACACGGATCCTAACGCAAACACCCGACTCGCCGAACGCCTCCAGTCCGCAACCGACTCCCGCCCGATCGCTGGCCGTGACCTTCATCGACCGAGAGCTCCTCTTCCAGATCTGCCCAGCAGCACCACCGCGTAGCCCGCCGCCCCACTTCATCCCGAGCGTCGCCCATTCCCGCTTCGAGCGCCGTTCTTCATGCGCCAGGTCATCTCGTTCTTTCGCGCTCTTCCAACGGCGATCTTAGTGGTGCCGCGATGTGGTGGCAGTTGGTCTTGACATAAAAATGGAAGAAAATTTAAATATTTAGTAAATATGCCATAATGAATTTAGATTCCTGTTTCACACAAAACGAAATATGGAATTAACTTTGTACAAATGGTATGTAGAAATTGGTAGCTTTTGATTAAATTTTTAAATGATTATTGTGAAATGAATTGATTTAATCAAGCATGAAGATTGTTGTAAATCTCAAAAGATGAATGAAAAAGAAATATTAATATATACAGTATTTTTTTATAATGAGTTAAATATTGTTATTATTGCGCATTAGCCTTAATGATATTAAAGTGTAAATTATAAAATTTTGATATGCATTTGAATAATTGTCTTGATATTAATATAGAATAAGTAAATATAGTGAATATAAAAAAAATTATCTATTATGTAATTGTAAAAAGACTAAGCTGATATAAAATTAGGAAAATCATTGCGACTTAAAAACAATATAAAATAAAAAAAAATAAAATAAAAAGCAGAGAGAGAATGTAGAGGATGAGGATAATGGTGAGAAAGTGAGAGAGGAAGTGGTGAAGAAGAAGAGGGAGGTGGTGAAGAAGAATGGGTTCTGAGATTAAAGTGTGTTGTAGGGCGTAATTGTTTTAATTTCTGTATTATTTTACTAATGCTTAAAATTAGGAATTTGTTTTTATATGTATAAACTTATTATGGTACTTTTCTTCTAAAAACAGTTAAAATAAATTATAATCAGTAATAATATAACAGGTGTGAGTTGTGCAAAGAGCAAATAAACTACTAATATTGTTAGTTAATTATAAATGATTTCAAGGAAAATTATTTAGTCTTATTATATGTATATAAATTATAATCAAAACAAATAGTGTTAAGATAGAGATCTATAGTGTATTGAGAAATTAAGAAAAAAAATAGATAAAAGTATATGAGATAATACAGAAAAAAGAGAAAGAATTAAAGTGTATTATAGTAGACAAGATATAGAACTTTTAAACGTATGTTTTATTTAATTGTTAGAATAAAGTATGATATTGTTTATGTTAATACAAAATGATGAATGATACTTAATTTTAGTATAAGGAAAACTAATGTTATATCATAGTAATCATATATTCGTAATGTTTATACTCTATTATACCCTAAGTATTTGAATATTTAATAATGTGAAACTAACTCATGATTATTTAAATGAATTTATAAAAAAATTGTTATTAAAATTATAATGATAAATCAACTATTAACACTTTCTTATATATGATAATAATAGTCTAATTTAATTTATTATGATATATAAATAATATAATTAGTTCAATTATATTTTATCTATGTTATCTCAATGGTGTACTATCTGGTTTTCTCCTCGCACTCGTGTTATCCTCAGATCCAGATCCCGTTGAAGAATATTTGGGCTTGAGTGATTTAAAACAGAGCCCCTATTCACTCAACCGACCCATTTGATTTGAGTCAAGTGTGGACCAGACCCACTTGACCCAATCCGGAGTTGTTGAAGCTAGTTGAGTCAGATTCAACCCGCTTGATCCCTGATTTTACAATTGATGGTGTATGACAGATCTTGATGCAGATGACGGAATCGTACTAGATCCAGAGACCGGCATAGTAGATCTACAACTTTCCCCGTGGTTTGATTATCAGTCATTCGAGAGCGTGCCCGAGTACGTTGAGCGTGTGACTCATCAGATCGTTGACAGCGTAGAGAGTAGCTTGGGAATCAGTTCGTGGCATCGGCGTTTCCATCCAGATACACCGCTCCATCCGAACTACGCCGCCCTCGGTGGAGAACTTCCTCCCCTCATTTTTGGCGTGTACGAACCACCACCAGAGGAGCCTCCCGTCGAACCAGTTCAACCCGACGAAGGTTTAACTTTCTTTCGCCCAAATATTTTCGGAACCGCTTTTGCTTGCATGTTGCTATCAATATTATTATCAATCGTATTTGTGCTGTATTCAGTTTGATTAAGTGAGCGAGCGAATATGTTGCTAAGTACTTTTACTTATCTAAATATTACAATTTGAACTTTATTGAGAGAACGAATCATTACATTTATTTTCTGGATCATTTATAAAAGATTTGAACTTAATACATTGCAACTTTTGCTTAAAATCCATCGAAAGCTACACTTTATTCTTGAGCTTCCTGCCTAGATCGATCGCTGATTTGGCGAAGCATTGTTGTCGTTAATCTTCATACCTGCATCAACTGTTTCGCATCATTTTTGGTATCAGAGCATGGTTCTAGGGTAGGAAAATTTTTTTATTTTTATTTTTATTTTTTGATTAGTTGAGTCTTTTATTTGATATTAAAAAAAACTCATTCATCTCATTTAGCTGTTTGTGCACACCATTCATCTCATCTAATTGTTAGTGCATGCCCACTCGTACCGGTCTACCCTATCGCTTAGGAGAGTCAAGTGAGTCGACTAGTGAGTCCAGTATGTCAGGTAGTAATGATCCCGAACTCTATAAGAAACTCGATGAACTAGCAGGACAATTAGGTGCCGTAGTCCAGGGTTTAACGAATCTCCGAAATGAAACCAACGAAAAGTTTGCTAGGCTCGAAGAAGCTCGTGTTGCAACTCCACCACCGCCAGATCAAGGTTATCAACATATCGCCCCACCGCTGCAAGGTCAAGGCTATGGAAACTTTGTTCAGCGGCCCCCACATCAACCGGTACCTGATCCGGATGCGCAATACCTGAGGAGTATTAAGATCAACGCCCCAACCTTTGACGGCAAGCTCGACCCACAAGCTTTCTTGGACTGGCTGAAGAGCATGGATCGTTACTTTGATTGGTACGCCCTTACGGAACCCCGAAAGGTCAAGTTCGCCGCTATGAAACTTACCGGACGTGCTTGCCAATATTGGACCAACCTCGAAACGTTGAGGCACATTAGAGGTGAGTTACCGATTACAACTTGGCGAGAAATGACCAACGAACTTAAACAGAAATACCTTCCGCCATCATTTTATCATCGGTTGTTAGATAAGTGGCATCGCCTCACTCAAGGAACCAAATCTGCGAAAGACTATGTCGCACAATTTGACGAACTGTTCACTCGATGCAACACTATTGAACAAGAGGCGCCAATGAAAGTCTTGTCGAAGTTTAGAGCTGGATTGAGAAATGATCTGCAAACCGAACTCTTTGCTCGGGGAGTAGACACCCTTGAAAAAGCTTACGCGTTAGTTCAAGATCTAGATGAAGCCAAATCCCATCAATCTTATAGGAATCAGGATTTTAGAGCTCATTCTTCCCAATCTTCCCGTGCTACTACTTCTAGTCATCCTCCGAGTCGATCTAATCCCAGTTCTTCTCAGTCTAAAGTCGACCCCAAAGGCAAGGAGCCGGAGAAAGATTTTTCCAAGATTGGAGCTCACGTCAAGTGCTACAAATGCCAAGGGTATGGGCATGTTTCTGCGAACTGTCCGACCCGTCACAAGGTGACTATCATCGATGGACAATACGAATATGAACCTGAGCCTGACAGTGATGAGTTTGTCCATCAAGTTGACGATGATACCGATGATTTCGAGGATGACGCAGATGATACTATCTTGAGTTGTCTTAGACAAATTGAAACTCCTACTGTATCAGTTGTCAGATGCGCCATCTTTCAACCCAAGGCTGTTGATGACTGGAGACGTACTTCTATTTTCCATACGTTCACCAAGATTGGTGATAAAAATTGTAAGGTGATCGTGGACAGTGGAAGTTGTATTAACGCGGTCTCCTCAGCTGTGATCGCTAAGCTTGGTCTCAAGGTTGTACCCCATCCTAATCCATACAAGGTATCATGGATTAACGACACCGCCCTCAATGTCCAAGAGAGATGCCTAGTCCCTCTTCAATTTGCCATTTATAAGGACAAAGTTTGGTGCGATGTTTTGAAAATGTGATGATTGGAGACGTACTTCCATTTTCCATACGTTCACAAAGATTGGTGATAAAAATTGTAAAGTGATCGTGGACAGTGGAAGTTGCATTAACGCGGTCTCCTCAGCTGTGATCGCTAAGCTTGGTCTCAAGGTTGTACCCCATCCTAATCCATACAAGGTATCATGGATTAACGACATCGCCCTCAATGTCCAAGAGAGATGCCTAGTCCCTCTTTAATTTGCCATTTATAAAGACAAAGTTTGGTGCGATGTTTTGAAAATGGATGTGGGTCAAGTTATTCTTGGAAGGCCCTGGTTATTTGATAACGACGTTCATATCTTCGGGCGATCCAACATGCTATTGTTCGAACACGACGGAAAGAAGGTCAAGATCCTTCCGGTTCAACCAAAAGGAAATGACAAGAAGATTTTCTGACGTCTTCCCTGAAGACCTCCCGGACCAATTACCCCCGATGCGTGATATCCAACACGCAATTGATTTAGTCCCGGGAGCATCCCTTCCCAATTTGCCTCACTATCGGATGAACCCCAATGAGCATGCAGAGTTGAAAAGGCAAGTTGATGAATTGTTGAAGAAGGGCTTTGTGAAAGAAAGCATGAGCCCTTGTGCGGTTCCCGCATTACTGACGCCAAAGAAAGACGGAACATGGCGTATGTGTGTGGATAGTCGTGCGATTAACAAGATCACGGTGAAATACCGTTTCCCCATTCCACGGTTGGATGATATGCTTGACCTTATGTCTGGAGCCACTATCTTTTCTAAGATTGATCTAAAGAGTGGTTACCATCAGATTCGCATCCGTCCCGGTGACGAATGGAAAACCGCTTTCAAGACGAAAGATGGATTATACGAATGGATGGTCATGCCCTTTGGGTTGACTAATGCTCCGAGCACCTTTATGAGAGTGATGACTCAAGTACTCCGCCCCTTCACTGGAAAATTTTTGGTTGTGTACTTTGACGATATCCTTATTTACAGTAACTCTCGTGAGCAGCACGTGGACCATCTGCGTCAAGTCTGTGCCGTGTTGAGAAAAGAGCAACTTTATGCTAATCCTAAGAAATGTACTTTTCTTACACAGCAAGTCATTTTTCTAGGATTCGTGGTCTCGTCTGAAGGAGTATCCGCTGACCCTGAAAAAGTCAGAGCTATCGAAGAATGGCCCGAACCTAAGAACATTAGAGACGTTCGAAGTTTTCACGGACTCACTACTTTTTATCGTCGGTTTATCAAGGGCTTCAGTACCATCATGGCCCCTATTACCGATTGCTTGAAGAAAGGTGAGTTCGAGTGGTCAAAAGCTGCTACCAAGGCATTTGAAGAGATCAAGCAAAGGATGTTGTAGGCTCCTGTTATGCGCCTGCCCGATTTTTCTAAAGTCTTCGAAATTGCGTGCGATGCCTCTGGTATTGGAATAGGTGGAGTCCTATCTCAAGAAGGACATCCCGTTGCTTACTTCAGTGAGAAGCTTAATGACACTAGGCAACGTTATTCCACCTATGATAAAGAGTTCTATGCGGTGATACAATCTCTTCGACACTGGCGTCACTATCTGCTCCCACAAGAATTCGTCATATATTCTGACCACGAAGCTCTTCGATATATTCACTCCCAGAAGAAATTGAACGCTAGACATGGTCGTTGGGTTGAGTTCCTCCAGGATTATACCTACACGATCAAACATAAAGCGGGAGTAGAAAATAAAGCCGCCGATGCACTCAGTCGTCGCATGCATCTCCTCTCCACTTTGAGTGCGGAAGTTATCGGTTTTGAGAAAGTCAAAGGCCAATATGAATCGTGCCCTGATTTTAGCGAAGTTTATACTTTGCTAAATGATGGAGTGATCCGTGAGATTGATGGCTTTCTCCTGAAGAATGGATATCTCTTCCATTTTCGCAAGTTGTGTATTCCTGACACCTCCCTGAGAGAATTCTTAATTTGGGAATTACACGCTGGAGGCCTTGCAGGACATTTTGGAAATAACAAGACTGTCGAGGCAGTGGAAAGTCGCTTCTATTGGCCAAGTATGAAACGAGACGTTGTTAGACTAGTGAGTAGATGTCACATCTGCCAATTGGCAAAACAACGTAAACAGAACACTGGTTTGTACACTCCTCTCCCTGTGCCAAATTGTCCATGGCAGGATGTTAGTATGGATTTCGTGTTAGGACTCCCGAAAACGATTAGAAAACACGATTCTATCTTTGTTGTTGTGGACCGCTTCTCCAAAATGGCCCACTTCATACCATGTTTCAAAACTTCCGACGCCTCTCATGTTGCCAAGCTATACTTCAACGAAGTTGTTAAACTGCACGGGCTTCCGAAAACAATCGTGTCAGATAGGGATGTTAAATTTACAAGTTATTTCTGGAAAACCCTTTGGCACAAAATGGGAACTAAACTTCAATTCTCTACGGCCTTTCATCCCCAGACTGACGGTCAAACTGAGGTAGTCAATCGGAGCTTAGGTAACCTTTTGAGATCGCTAGTTGGTGAGAATCTTAGGAGTTGGGATCAACATTTGCCTACTGCTGAATTTGCTTATAATAACTCTGTTAATAGGTCTACAGGTGTCAGTCCAGCTGAAGTCGTGTATGGTTACAAACCTAGACAGCCTATAGATCTTGTCCCCGTGTCTGCACATCATAGAGTATCTGAGTCAGCATCTGCATTTGCATCTCGCATTCATGACTTGCATAAAGACATCAGTAAGAAGATCAATGACAGCAATGCTAACTACAAAATGCGAGCAGATCTAAGAAGAAAGTTTAAAGAATTTAATGTTGGTGATTACGTGATGGTTCGGATATGTCCGGAACGGTTTCCTCCGGGAGCTGTTAAAAAGTTGCATGCGCGAAGTGCAGGACCTTTTAAAATTCTCAAGAAAATTAATGATAATGCTTATGTTCTCGACCTTCCCGAAGGTTTCAATATTGGTTCGACTTTTAATATTGAGGATTTAGTAGAGTACAAAGGCCCACATTTTAACCCTGACAACCCACTGGTTGATGAGCCTACCCCTGAGCCTATTTCTGAGAGCTCCCCTTTACCTCCACTTCCCCAGATATCACCCACGTATACAGCACATGACATTGATACTATTATTGATGATAACATTGTTTCTACTAGCAATGGTGGTATCCGCAGGTATTTGGTACGTTGGAAAGGACGACCTGAGTCAGATGACACCTGGCTCGATAGGGATGACTTGCAGAGGCTGGATCCAGATCTTCTTGAGCAGTATGACAGCCGTTCTGATTTACACTCGACAGGGTCGAGTTCTCTCCCACCCGGGGAGAATGATGGGGACATCCGAACTCATACACGAGATTTTCGCCGAGTTTATCAGCGCAGGAGGCGCCATGTTGCAGCATTATGGTTTTGAATTCAGTTGTAATAAATTAGTTTGAATTTTAAATTTTGAATTTCAAAATTTCGAATTTTGATTTGGTAGTTATTGAACTGATGAATGAAATTGATTTGCTAATTAATGGTGTGAAACCCTAGCTTATTGATTTTTGATCAGCCGTCATTCTCTTCCTCAAAGAAAATCAAATTTTGTACTGTTCATCGTCTTCTTCCAGCAACCAACTTCCAAACCCACAAACGAATCCACCCCCTCTCCTCATTCGGCTCAAGCAACCACCCTGACCTCCACAACCGCTGCCAACATCAACCCCCTCCTCCGCCTAAACCCTCACCTCCGAATCCCCAACTCCAGCAACCGCCCAGCACCACCCGACCAGGCCGCCGCTGCCTTCACCCGCGTCGCCGTCCACCCAGGCCCTCATTCGTCGAGAACGTCACTGCCCTCCTCGCGCTCGTGTTGGCCTCAGATCCAGATCCCGTTGAAGAATATTTGGGCTTGAGTGATTTAAAGCAGAGCCCCTATTCACTCAACCGACCCATTTGATTTGAGTCAAGTGTGGACCAGACCCACTTGACCCAATCCGGAGTTGTTGAAGCTAGTTGAGTCAGATTCAACCCGCTTGATCCCTGATTTTACAATTGATGGTGTATGACAGATCTTGATGCAGATGACGGAATCGTACTAGATCCAGAGACCGGCATAGTAGATCTACAACTTTCCCCGTGGTTTGATTATCAGTCATTCGAGAGCGTGCCCGAGTACGTTGAGCGTGTGACTCATCAGATTGTTGGTAGTGTGGAAGCCCAGTTAGGTATCAGTTCGTTTCATAGGCGTTTCAGTCCAGACGCGCCACTTCATCCCAATTACGTGGCTCTCGGAGGAGAACTTCCTCCCCTCATTTTTGGCGTGTACGAACCACCACCAGAGGAGCCTCCCGTCGAACCAGTTCAACCCGACGACGGTTTAACTTTCTTTCGCCCTTCGGAACCGCTTTTGCTTGCATGTTGCTATCAATATTATTATCAATCGTATTTGTGCTGTATTCAGTTTGATTAAGTGAGCGAGCGAATCTGTTGCTAAGTACTTTTACTTATCTAAATATTACAATTTGAACTATATTGAGAGAACGAATCATTACATTTATTTTCTGGATCATTTATAAAAGATTTGAACTTAGTACATTGCAACTTTTGCTTAAAATCCATCGAAAGCTACACTTTATTCTTGAGCTTCCTGCCTAGATCGATCGCTGATTTGGCGAAGCATTGTTGTCGTTAATCTTCATACCTGCATCACACTGTTTCGCATCAGAATATCATTTGGTTCATCCTCTTAACCAACAGAGTAAAGAAAGAAACAAAAAGAGTATCAATTTTTGCAAGAATGCCTAGCAGAAAAATACTGGAAAATACTTTCATGCAAAAACGGAAAACACCGATCCCCACCATACTGTCCAGGCTCCTGCCCCCAAACCCAATCACCAATAATGTGTTCTGGAGAATCTTGGTTGTGTGGGTTGTGCATAGTGCTGATAGTTGGACAGATACTGTCTTGATAATAGTTGCCTCCACCAAGAATTTATCACCAGCTAAAAAAAGGTTGATTGAAGGCCTAACTGTGACTGCGAAATTTGGTAAATCACTTTATGAAGCCTAAGCTTTAGCAGCTGCTCCACAGACAATACTGTTAGATCCTAGAGGGGAGTGATTAGGGTCTTATGCAAATCTAATCCTAATTAATTGCCAATTAAAAATTATGTAGATCAATTTATTCTTGCAAGAGCTAGATATGAATAAGAACAATAAGAATAAGCACAAATAAGAATATACGCTAAGCAAAACACAAACACACGATATGTTTACGAGGTTCGGTCACCACGACCTACGTCCCCGCTACTCACCTCGAGGAGATATCCACTATCACAATCCGGTTTGGAAGCTGGAACTTCTACACACTCGGTTTACAAGATCACCGAAAATTCTCACACTACACAAACACTATGTAATCACACTTTACACACTAAGTGTAGGAACCTAGCCCGTGTCCTCATCACACTTTACACACTAAGTGTAGGAACCTAGCCCGTGTCCTCCTCCTCAAGTGCTCGGTTACAACCTATCCCTAGGCTCGTTAACCGACGCCACTCCTATTGGATTCGACCCCGTCTCTCGCCTCACACTTCTCTCGGTGTACAAGTGTATTACAAGTGATTCTCACAAATAAAAGTTAAATACAATGATTTGTTCTCAAATAACAAGTGAGAACACAATGAAGCTCACACTCACTAAATCACACCACACATCTCACACTATATGGTACGAAAATATTAAGCTCAATAAGTGTGTGTGACAGTGAATGAAACTCAATAAATATAGCTAAATGAAATAAAAATAAAATAACAAGCTATATAAGAGTTTAGAAGACTTCTCAAACAAGAAGAACAATAGATAATGATCCCAATAGGATTTGAAAGCCACTTCTTGTTGTAAAAAAAACTTCTCTTAAAAACAGATTGATGAAAACAACTTTAAACAGCTCTTAAACACACTTAAGATTTTATTAAACACAAAACTTGGATTTCTTGGATATGTAGAAGGAAAGCAGTAATGGGGTATTTATAGCACCCTAATACATCAGCAAAAACATAAGTAAAAGACCAAAAAACCAATTTGAAAACAACTATAAAAACTAGTCGTTGGAAGTGAACTGACAGTTCGGCGGTCGACCGGTGCGGTTGACCGCGAAGCTCAAAAACACAGGGTATGAGAAAATAAAGCTGGCGGTCAACCGCAAAACTCTCTAGATGTTTTCACGGTCGACCGCAAGCATAAAAAAGGCAAGCTTAGAAAAATACAACTGGCGGTCGACCGCACCGGTCGACCGGAATCTGATATATTGCATATTGACAGGTTTTTGGACTGTTTTGAAAAATCATTAAAAATGTCAAATCAATTCCAAAAATAGTAAAACTTTGGGGAAAGTTTCTAAATGATGAAATAAATATGTTTGAAAAGGAATTTTTGGAAAAGCAATTTTTGCTTGTGAAAACTCCATGTTTTTAAAAAGTGTTCAGAAAACATGTTTTTCGTGAACTATATATATATATATATATATATATATATATATATATATATTATGCATGTATTATATATATATAATGAATTATGAAAGAGCTGTAAACATGAGATATAAGATATTGTAACAACGTTTAATGAAAAAACATTTATATGATAGAAAACGTAAAAAAACGTGTTAAGTGTACATATATTGAGCTTAGATCTAATCATACAATATATGTAAGTAAACTAAACTTATACCTAGGTAAATCCACACATATGAACTTGAATCATTAACGCTCGACCGACGTGTGTTGAAATACCTGTAAAGAGAAACATAAACACAAAACTAGAGAATATATTAGCTATAAATTGTTTGACAAATCATCATCAAAACTATAGGGTCAATAATCTCCCCCTTTTTGATGATGGCAAAACAATTTATACATGAATATGAATTACAAACTAATAAACCACATATAAGCCAAACATGAAAAAATCATACATGAATAATCATATAAACCATATATGAATATATAAATCATATATGGATTTTTCTCCCCCTTTGACAACATCAAAAAGGGAAAAATAAGAATAGGAGCAACGCTCCCCCTGCATATAAGCATAGATAAAAAACCAAGTATATGCCAAAAGCTCCCCCTGTCAAATTGAATAAATGACATCTAAAGAACATATATAGGAGCTAAACAATAATTATTCATCCAAAAAGCAACCATAAACAATATATAAACTAAAGAACTCATCATTGGCAACGTATTTTCCACAAACAAAGCATGAAAATTATTTTCACCATGCATAGTTCATAGAAAAGATAAACTAACACAATAAATCACAAATCATCACTTAAGCATTAGAAACTACATGGTTTTTCATAAACATAGTTTGTTCCACAAAACTACAAACCATACACAAAAGGTCACATAGTTCCACACAAATATAGAGTTATTACACTCAAACTAAAAGCATAAGTATCAAGTTTCTACAACTCAAAATAAAACATCACTATAAGCATAGAAATCAATAATAAAAACTCCAATAAGCAGCAGAATCAGTCATCACCGTCACCATCATCATCACCATCACCATCAGAAGAGCCAGAGCCATTGATACGTGTTGCCGTGCGAGCACCTTTGATCGCGAAATTATCAAAAGTGGGTTGAGGAGAAAATAATAATAATACAAGAATAACTCAGATTTTAGGCGAAGGAAAATACCTTCTCTAGATTATGAGTATGCAATTTACAATCTCTCACAATCTCACTCTAGAATTGAAGAACATGCTCTCCGAATCTCAATTACAAGTTAATCTCCCTTGATTTAACTCTCTGATTGTTTAGAAACCCTAAAACAATCTCTTATATAGGTGTACAAACATGGATGGTAATTTGGTAAATAACCAGACCCAAAACCAACAGGAATTCGTGTGAACAGAATCCCAAACAAACCAGGAAACCTTCAATGAGTCGACTCATGACTGAGGTAAGTCGACTCGACAGAAACTAGACAAAACTTAACAACCAGCGATGAGTCGACTCATGACAGTCATGAGTCGACTCAACCTGATGAGTCGACTCATGACTGTAATGAGTCGACTCACAGGCTGAAAACTGGATACTTTGATCCTTCTGCTCGTCGTCTCGTTCCACGCTTTCTCCTGTGTTCCCTTATACTGTTTGACGCCTCTATTCTCATGCTAGCATGAGAATCATCTATCCTCAAGCTCCCATGAGGATCACTAAGTTCCGAAGAGAAGATACACCCGTATCATGTGTCCCCTCTTTAAGAACTTGAAGTCCTGTTCAAGTTAGAACTTCAGCTGAGGAAACTCGCGAGCCCCTCCTTCCTTATTGAACCACTTAGCCTTGCTAGGAACTTGACCTTGACGTCCAATGAGAAACGACTCCTTCATTCCCCTTCTTGTCGTGGTCGTCTTTCGTTCCAAAATACAGTCTTCCTTCAGCAGACACTCTCTATCAAACCATAAGTCATCAACAAGCGGTAAGATCACCTTGTCATCACCTTCATCATCCAGTAATGGAGGCTCAAACAACTTTAAATACTCGGCATTGATCACCGAATACATGCCTAAGTAAGGCGGCAAATCCAGCCTAAAAGCGTTGTCGCCAATCTGATCGAGAATCTGAAACGGACCATAACGAATAGGCCAAATCCAGCCTAAAAGCGTTGTCGCCAATCTGATCGAGAATCTGAAACGGACCATAACGAATAGGCTTTAACTTCTTGCCTTCTCCTTTTAGCCTCTCCTTACTCAATTTCAGCCACACCATATCGCCCACACCAAAGTTACAAGGAACCCGATGTTGATCATGCTTCGTCGTGTATTTTGCTTGTGACTTCTTCAATTGTGCTTCAACCGTGGTATGAATCTGTGCAATCTTCTCCAGAAATCACTGTGCCCGTTGTCTTTCATTCCCCTCCTTGTCGTCCTTCGTAGCTTCACTTGAAAACACGAGATCAAACAGACTCGGCGGTAAGAATCCATAACAAGTCTCAAATGGTGACTTCCCTGAAGATCCATGAATCGCCCGATTAAAAGAAAACTGTAAATATGGTAAACTCTCATCCCAAGTCTTGGGATGTCTGGAATTATACCCCCGCAACATATGCACCATAGTCCGGTTGACTACCTCCGTTTGCCCGTCTGTTTGTGGATGAAAGGTCGTGCTCTTCTTTAATCTAGTGTTCATCAGACTCCATAAAGAATCCCAAAAATGCTCGAGAAACCGGCTGTCCCGATCCAAAATGATCGAACTCGGCAACCCAAAATGCTTCCACACATGCTCGAAGAACAATTGTCTACACCCGCTCCCGTCACGGTCTTCTTATAAGGAATCAAAAACACCATCTTACTGAACCGGTCCACCACAACGTATAAATAGTCATGCCCACGCTTGGTAGTCGGCAATCCTCCTAGAAAGTCCATAGATATGCTCTCCCACAGCCTAGAAGGAACCGGTAGTGGTAGGTATAATCCCCTCTTTCTGTTAGAAGGCTTCGAAATACAGCATAACTTATACCCTCCAACATACTTGGTCACATCATCAAGCATCCGTGGCCAAAACACATGTCGCCGTAGATTGAGAAGCGTCTTCTGAATTCCAAAATGCCCTTGCACACGCGAGGTATGTGCTTCCCGAATCCATTGCAACCTATCACCATCCTCCGGAATACATAGTGATGTTCCACGATACAACAAGCCATCTTCTCCAAGTGCATACTCCCCCTTTTGACCAGCCTTCACCTGCTCAAACACACTACCGAAGTCTCTACTAGATGCGTACAACTGTACATACTCCAAAGGATCCAATGGTTGAATGCGCGTCGCCACCAATAAAGCCCTTACCGACGGACGAGATAACATATCGGCCAACTTGTTTGTCGCCCCCTTCTTGTACCTAATAATGATGTTGAAAGCCATCAAATACGACATCCACTTCATATGACATGCCTATTGTAGCTTCGTCTGGGCATGTAAGAACTCCAACGGCTTGTGATCCGAGTGCACAACCACCTCCTTCCCTAACAAGCACACCCTCCAATGCTTAATCGCTTGATACAATGCATATGACTCCTTGTCATAGGTCGGGTAGTTCGCAATAGCACCCGAAAACAACTCAGAATGATATTCCACCGGCTTCCCATCCTGAATCAACACCGCACCCATCGCATAACTAGATGCGTCGGTCTCCACCTCGAAAGTCCGCTGCAAATTCGGCAACGCCAACACCGGTGCCTCCGAGATATTTCTCTTTAGCAACTGAAAAGCCTCCTCATACGTCCTTCCCCACTTGAACTGAACCTTAGCCTTTGTGAGGCCATGTAACGGTGCCGCATAAGTCAAAAAATATCGAATGAACTTGCGCAAATACTGGCAAGCCCCTATGAAGCTTCTCACTTCAGTCACTGTCTTCGGCGTCGGCCACTTCGTGATCACCGCCACCTTACCCGGATCTATCCTCCTCTGACCCTTCCCCACGATAAATCCGAGATACACCAACTCGTCCTTCCCAAACTCACACTTCTTCCCGTTGAGCTTCAGCTGTCCATCCTACAACACTCTAAATACTTTCTCCACATGAACAAGATGTTCCTCCCAGGTCCTGCTGTACACCAAAATATCATCAAGGTACACAATCACAAAATCCTCTATGAAAGGTCGTAACAAATCATTCATGAGCCTCATAAAAGTCACCGGAGCATTGCATAACCCAAACAGCATCACCAACCACTCGAACAGGCCGTGTTTGGTCTTGAACGTTGTCTTCCAAGTATCTTCCTCCCGAATCCTTACCTGATGATAGCCAGACTTCAGATCCAACTTGCTCCCTCTAACTGGTCCATAAGATCATCAATCCGTGGTAGTGGGTAACAATTCTTGATCGTTATCTTGTTGAGCGCCCGGTAATCCACGCACATGCGCCAACCTCCATCCTTTTTGGGCACCAATAACACCGGCAACCCGCAAGGTGAACAACTCGGCACTATTACTCCCGTCTCTAAGAGCTCCTGAACTTGCTTCTTGATCTCTTCGTACTCCTGTATTGATGTGCGGTATAGGCCTATGTCTGGCAATAAACTCTCGCCAGTCAACATAATCTCATGCTCTACACCTCACCGTGGTGGTAGTCCCGTAATTTCTGAAAACAAGTCCGCATACTGTTGGCCTTCTTGTTTTGATAATGATTTAACAAACAATTTACCACTAATGTTGTTTGTCTAGTATTTGTGTTTTCGTATTTATTGTAGACAAACAACGTTGTTGGAGGTTGGATGGATTGCGCTTCAACGATGATATCCAAAGGAGGTTGGCCTTGCTATTCAAAGTTCAAGATCCAAGTTAAAGCTTCATCCGAAAGATTACCTAGAAGAGCTTATTGAAGATCAAGATCTAGCTTGGGTAATTTAGTTTAGGGTTTATATTATGTGTGTTTAATACGTTAAGCTCAATATCTATACACACACATTATATCGATTTTCATATATATATATATATATATATATATATATATATATATACCTTAAGCTCAATATCATATACACACACGTATTTGGTTTCTATGTATATATATAGTTATATATATACATGCATGGTTTTGAGTTTCATGCTTTGGACACACTTGCAAAATACATGAGTTTTCACAAATGGAAATTCAATTTGAGAAATTCTTTTTCTAACATGTTTGTTTTCATGTTTACAAACATTTCGCAAAGTTTCATCAAGTTTAGAATTGATTTGTTATGTTTAATGGAATTTACAAAATCATGTTTTCGTTCGTGCACATGTTCGTGCATGTTTTACAAAACAGATGAGTTTTCGCAAATGGGAAGTGATATTTGAAAACTTCTTTCTCTGACATGTTTACCTACATGTTTAGAAACTTCCCTCAAAATTTTACTATTTTTGGAGTTGATTTACTGTGCCTAATTGATTTTACAAAATCGTATATGTTAACAGTTTTTCAGAAACTGTAAATTTGTGTTCAAATATTTATTTCTCTCAACTGGGAAAAGATTTTTCAGAAATTCTTTCTCTGACATGTTATTCTACATGTCTAGAACATTCTCACAAAATTTCATAATTTTTGGAGTTCATTTACTATTTTAAATTGATTTTACAAAACAGCTGCGCACTGCTACAGTAATCCGGTCGACCGTACCGGTCGACCGAAGTACTGTAGCATCCGACCGTTGCTACAGTAACAGCTAGTTCTGTTTTTTGTTTATTTTAATGTTTTGGGGGTGTTTTTATTGGTTTTTGGGGTTGTTTCATGAGCCTATATATACCCCATGCCCTCATACCTCTAAGGTAACTCAAGAAATGTTTTAAACAAGTTTAAAGAGTTTTAAACAAGGGTTTAAGTGAGTTTTAGTGTTTGTTTGGTTTGAAGATTATTTTCACAAGTGGAGGAGATCATCTTCTTGTTTGGGCTTCATATCTCCATCTCTCCATCTTGATCTAGAGAAGTTTTCCTAAACTCAAGTCTAGCTTTTATTTATAATTATTTGTTGATTATCATTTCTATTAAAGCTAGTTTTATATTGAGTTTAGTTTGATTTGATTTACTCTTTGTTTACACACACAACCATTGAGCTTATTGTATTTGCATACATTATATAATTGGGTTGTGGGATAGTGTGACATTGAGTTGAGCCTAATTGAGTTCTCACCTTGTTAGAGAGAACAATCATTTACTGTATTTGTGCTTAATTGTGAGATCACTTTGTAATACACTTGTACACCGAGTGAGAAGTGTGTGGTGAGAGTCGGGGATCGTCCCAAGAGGAGTGGCGTCGGTTGACGTGCCTAGGGAGAGGTTGTAACCGAGCACTTGAGGGAGACACGGCTAGGTCCAACACTTAGTGGGTGTAGAGTGTGATTGCAAGAGGGTGAGTTGTAGAGTTTTCGGTTAGCTAGAAAACCGAGTGTGTAGAAGAAGTTCCAGCTTCCAAACCGGATTGTGTTAGTGGATTTCTCCCCGGGAGTGGGGAGCGGAGACGTAGGACGGAAGGTCCGAACTCCGTGATCATATTGCTTGTTTGAGTGTGCTTTGGCGTTCATTCATATTAATGTTCATATCTTATATCGCCATTGTCATTAGCTCATTATCTATATCATCCACTATCTTGTTTAGATTGTTTACCCCTTGTGTTAGTTTACATATCCTATACATATATCATATTGTATATCTCTTTGATAGGATATATCATCTTGTGTTAGCTCATATATCCTTGCATATATCTCATAGTATCACATTGCTTATCCTAGCTCACATATCTTGTTGTATTTCATATTGCTAGGATAACTTGTTAATTAATTTTAATTGGCATTTAATCGGATTAGATTAGCATAAGACCCTAATCACCCCCCCTCTAGGGTCTAACACATACTTGGCCTTCAAACTGTCAAGATCTCCCTCCTAAAGCTTGCTCAATGTGGACAAGCATATCCTACTTAGCTGTTCTTTATAAGGCCGAATGAACAATAACACAAACCTCCTGCCCACATTCACCAACCTCTTAGCCTGAGTCACCGTCACCAAACTTGTCTTCTGCGGAAGAGATACCGAACAAAAAATAAATTGCGCACCATCTTTGGTGAACGTATACTTTTGGACCCGCCGATCATATACCGTGTGTCTATCCCACAAGTAAGGATTGCCCAAAATAACCTGGCAAACATCCAACGGAACCACGTCGTATGTGACCTCATCAATATACGACTCATGGAGTGCAAATCGGAACGTACACTGGTTCACCACACTCAATCCCGCTTCCTTCTGAATCCATCATAATGGATAGGGCTTCGGATGCCTCCTAGTCTTCAATCCCAGCTTTTGTACCAACGCTTCAGATATCAGGTTCTTCTGACTCCCTGTGTCTACAATGGCATCCACCAAGCTAGTCTTGACCTGTAACTTCAGAACAAAGAGCTGCTCCCTTGGGCCGTCGTCTTCTTTAGTGGCATGTTTCCCTGCCATAAGGTTGAGGCTGTTATTGGGCTCTGTTATCCGGGGAACCTCTTTCGGACCATGTGCTATCACGTACGCCTTTTTCTCTTCGTTCTTCTTCAATCCTTTCGGCTTCAGATGAGGGTACTTATCCCAGCAACGATCAACCACGTGCCCTGTCCGTTTGCAGTGATTATATGTCAATCATGCCTTCCCCGAATCACCCTTCTTCTTCTCTTCCTTATGTTGAGAGCTACTAGACTTGCCTCTCGACTGTTTGGAATCACCCTTCATTTCATTGCCCTTCTTCTGTTTGCCCTCTATGGAAATTGCCTTCACGCTCGCTTCTGCAATCGTCTCGACCATGAACATGTTCATCTCTTTACGGATGTAATCATTCAGTCCCGCCATGTACTTTATGAAGATGGAGTACTCGTCCGTTGCGATGTTTAGAACCATCGCCTACTACTGAAACTCCATCGTGTACTCTTGAACGGTCTGATTGAACCTTTGGCGCAAGCCGTACCACTTGTACCAACGCTCCTCAAGGAACCCCATCGGATAAAACTGTTTCCTGAGCAGCTCCTTGAATTTGTTCCACGACGCTGCCTTCTTCTTCTGTTTGCAATAGGATTTCCACCACGTCAACGCGTATCCTGAAAGCTTCAATGTCACGAACACAATCTTCTCCTTGGATGAATATCCGTAGAGGGTGAAGTACATCTCCATACACTCAATCCAATCATCGAGCTTCTCTACATTGACACTCCCATCATAGACATGAATCTCCACTTTAAAATCTATCTTTAAATTTTGATAATTATTTTTACCCCCTTGATGTCCAGCAGCCCTAACAACCTCGGTTCCCCTGTCCGAATCAGACTTCTCGCTCTCTTCATCGGACTCGACGATTTTCTTCTTACCCTTCGAAGAAGATTCCTCTCTTTTGTCCCCTTTCTTAATGAGACCCACGAGCTGACTGAGCGTCGAACTGATCGTCTCAATCTGCTTCTCCATGGCATCAAGCCTTTGTTGAGTTATCAGTTTTACACATATTCTCCTTCCTTAACTCTTGGGCTCCTTCCAAGGAAGTAAGGATCTCGCCAAGCTTCATGTATTACGATCGAGTCAGGACCATGCACAGGATGTCCCCTTCGTAGGATCTAATCGCTCTGATACCAACTTGATACGTGTTATCGTGCGAGCACCTTTGATCGCGGAATTATAAAAGATGGGTTGAGGAGAAAATAATAAGAATACAAGAATAACTCATATTTTGGGCGAAGGAAAATACCTTCTCTAGATTATGAGTATGCAATTTACAATCTCTCACAATCTCACTCTAGAATTGAAGAACAAGCTCTCCAAATCTTAATTACAAGTTAATCTCCCTTGATTTAACTCTCTGATTGTTTAGAAACCCTAAAACAATTTCTTATATAGGTGTACAAACGTGGATTGCAATTTGGTAAATAACCAGACCCAAAACCAACAGGAATTCGTGTGAACAGAATCTCAAACGAACCAGGAAACCCTCTATGAGTCGACTCATGACTGAGATGAGTCGACTCGATAGAAACTGGACAAAACTTAACAACCAGCGATGAGTCTACTTATAACAGTCATGAGTCGACTCAACCTAATGAGTCGACTCATGACTGTAATGAGTCGACTCACAGGCTGAAAACTGGATACTTTGATTCTTCTGCTCGTCGTCTCGTTCCACGCTTTCTCTTGTGTTCCCTTATACTGTTTGACACCTCTATTCTCATGCTAGCATGAGAATCATCTATTCTCAAGCTCCCATGAGGATCATTAAGTTCCGAAGAGAAGATACACCTGTATCAGCCATCAGCAGGGCCCTCCTCAGAATCAGACTCAAAACTGAAAGAGGGATCCGGAATCCTGAGAGACTAACACTGATAGGATAGAATGGTCCTAACATCCATCTGGATAGTCAAGACTTGCTTCTGAACACTTGAGAACTGAGTCTCAAGACGATCCAGACGGTCACAAATATCAGAAGTGGATGAGGAAGAAGCTCTAGACCGGGAACGAGAAGATGATGACTGAATAGGATCAGATAAGGAACTGGAAATCTGCATCCGGAAAAGTGATACCTTATCAAAGAAGTCCTTCTTAGATTCAATTTTTGGTTCATAGGTGAGATCAACACCGAAATGTTGAAGGATAAGGATGATGAAGGAGCCAAATGGTAGAAATTTAAAATGCTTCGATGCCATGTTTTTGACAAAAACGTTTGCCCAATCTACTTTTATTCTGGCAAATATAGCATATACAGCATTGATCTTGTCAGAAGCAAAATGATCGAAACTATCGGTTTTAGGAATTAAATTTTGAGCAATAATTCTAGCAATAAGTTTGACATTTGGATTAAGAGAATTATTATTCATTGGATAAGTGCAACCGGGCTTAAACATGAGGTGGTTCACAGCTGGATCATCAAGTTCAATAGACATAAGGACAACATCACCTGTTGGGATTTTTAGAATCCCCGCAAGTTCGTTGGCAGAAAAAGAAATTTGAACATGTTTAACAGATGTATTAATGGTCTGAAGACCATCAGCAGAGGATATCACAGATAAGTTGGCATAAAATAGATAAACCAAAAAAGGATAATAAGAAACTTTTCGTTCCTCATCTAACAACCTAGCTAACCCAACATTATGAAGAATGGTATGAGTGTCATACATAGCCAATTGATCAAATTTGATATATCTGGTGGGTAGAACTTTCAGTTTGCACAATTCCCTATATTTCTTAACTAGGGATTTATACAACAGAAAATCTTCATAATGAGAGGCTACAGAGGATGATGAACCAACATCAGACTTAGATCTCTTCCTAGGAGGCATGATTAGGGTTTTGAAGAGATATGAAATATAACAGAGATTTAAAAACCCTGGAAATAAAAAATTGAACACAATAAGTAAACTGCCCTAGAATAAAAACCCTAGTTAGAGAATGTAATCACTAGAGCAAGGAAATAAAATCAAGAGATGAGAAAGAGATTGTTACCCAGCAACACCCAACTGAAATTAATGGAGAAGGAGCCAAAAGAGATCGCGGTTGATTGAAGCAGGCGACCGAAGAGAAATCGATAGATTTGGAAAAAAATCCGAAAAGGGGGAAAGATGAGGAGTCGGGTCTTAGAAGAGATGAAAGAAGGGTTAGGATCAACTTAGGGTCCATATCAATGATGGTGAAGAATTCGGATTCAAAACAGTTATCCATTAAAAAAACCAAAACCCGATAAAAACAGAAATCGAAGCTAAAAAATCTCTTGCGATCAATCGACGCGGTCGATCGAAACAACTTACAAAGACTTTGTCGGTCGACCGGGTCGGTCGATCGCGAGAAGATAAAGAGCATAGGCAATGTAAAAATTGGATTTTGAGAAATTTTTCAATTTAGACCTTTAAGAAATTTGTTTTATAATATACCAAATGTTTTATAAAATATATATAAATGTTTTTAGCTATAAAATCATACAAATAATTTATTTTAGCTAAACAAAAAGAAAGATTTATATTCAAAAACCAAAAGCAAAAACAAAAACAAACAAAACAAAAAAAATAATATAAAAATCATTTTGGAACCCAAATCATTTTGGTACTAAACTTTAGGACATGACCCCTATCATTTAATCCAAGGCCCTAGGGTTATGAACCCGCTTGGGCGTATTTTGTGCACCGATACGATCAAAGCAAAAATTATAAACATGACCCATACGATTGCAATTTGTGCAATGTAGAGGTTTGAATGGTTTACGTTGACCGAAATGAAATGCACACGGTTTATTTGCAAAAATAGATTTTTCTTTGTAATTATTTTGCAAACGAGAATTTCTTTTCAAATCGAAACAAAACATGGCCAAATGACCAAAACGACCACAATAATCATATTTGTACACATGAGCATGTTTATGATTTAAACTATGTGTGTGTACATGTGTTTGTGATGAAGAAGATGAGATGCACAATCATGAATAGGCTTGTCAATTTTAGGTGCATTATGACAAAATTAAGCTAAATAGCCTTTAAGACCGCAAGTAGAACATTTATGAATTTTGTCATACATATGTGCATAGTGAATTGGTTTCTTAGAAGAATTAACATTGAACTTTGCACATAAGTCCATAAGCTTTTTATTATTGGCAATACAAGTGTTTAGTGTTGAATCTAAGGTAGATATTCGTTTTCTCATTTGATTCGACTCATCATTATGTGTACAAGCATTGCTACTAGAAGTAAGATAAACAAGATTACTCATCATAGATTTCAACTTATCTACTTCTAACATAGCATCACGTTTTTTTTAAGCAAACTAGCATTTTTAATTTTCAAATTTTCATTGCATTCTTTAAGAATTATATTTTTATTTGCAATAAAAATAAATTTAGTGGCTAGTGTTTCATGAGTGGATTTTATATTAACATACTTACTCTTTACATCAATATAGCAATTGTGTAACTTTTCAAACTCAAGAGCAAGTTCATCAAAAGTAATAATATCATCGTTATCGCATACCTCACTAGGGTTATCACCTAGTGGTATTGTACATGGAGATGAGACTTCTTTAGAACTCAAAGCGGGATTTTCCAACACTTGTTGAATAGCCTCCAATTCCCCTTCATGTGCTTCAATAAATTTCCACAAGGCGTAAGCACTATCAAAATTAGCAAATTTGTTAGAAAACGATGAGTTAAAAGCATTAATCAAATATCCTAACAAAAGCTTATTCATATTAAACAATCTTTTTTTATTTTCACACCATTTGGATTTTTCCAAAATGGGAACAATATAGGCATCCTCAATAATTTTCCATAAATCGAATTGTTTAGATTGAACGAAAAGTTTGAATCTAATACGCCATTGAGCATAGGGAAAAATATCCAAACGAGGAGCAATATTAATAGCATATCCTAAACTAGATGAATCATACATATCCATAAAGATAAGATGCAAGAAGCACAATGTAATCAAAATTAGATTAGCACAAATACAATAACTTAGCTTGGATCTTTAACTCAAGCCGGTTAGTCCTTAAATCAAGGAGCACCAAGCTCTGATACCAATTGTTAGACCCTAGAGGGGGATGATTAGGGTCTTATGCTAATCTAATCCTAATTAATTACCAATTAAAAATTATATAGATCAATTTATTCTTGCAATAGATAGATATGAATAAGAACAATAAGAATAAGCACAAATAAGAATATATGCTAAGCAAAACACAAACACACGATATGTTTACGAGGTTCGGTCACCACGACCTACGTCCCCGCTCCTCACCTCGAGGAGATATCCACTATCACAATCCGGTTTGAAAGCCGAAACTTCTACACACTCGATTTACAAGATCACCGAAAACTCTCACACTACACAATCACTATGTAATCACACTTTACACACTAAGTGTAGGAACCTAGCCCGTATCCTCCTCCTCAAGTGATCGGTTACAACCTCTCCCTAGGTTCGTCAACCGACGCCACTCCTATTGGATTCGACCCCGTCTTTCGCCTCACACTTCTCTCGGTGTACAAGTGTATTACAAGTAATTCTCATAAATAAAAGTTAAATACAATGATTTGTTCTCAAATAACAAGTGAGAACACAATGAAGCTCACACTCACTAAAGCACACCCCACAACCCACACTATATGGTATGAAAATATTAAGCTCAATAAGTGTGTGTGATAACAGTGAATGAAACTCAATAAATATAGCTAAATGAAATAAAAATAAAATAACAAGCTATATAAGAGTTTAGAAGACTTCGTAAACAAGAAGAACAGTAGATGATGATCCCAATAGGATTTGAAAGCCACTTCTTGTTGTAGAAAAACTTCTCTTGAAAACAGATTGATGAAAACAACTTTAAACAGCTCTTAGACACATTTAAGATTTTGTTAAACACAAAACTTAGATTTCTTAATATGTAGAAGGAAAGCAGCAATGGAGTATTTATAGCACCCCAATAAATCAACAAAAACATAAGTAAAAGACCAAAAAACCAATTTGAAAACAGCTGTAAAAACTAGTCGTTGGAAGTGAACTGACAGTTCGGCGTCGACCGGTGCGGTCGACCGCGAAGCTCAAAAATACAGGGTATGAGAAAATAAAGCTGGCGGTCGACCGCAGCGGTCGACCGCAGCGGTCGACCGCAAAACTCTCTGTATGTTTTCACGGTCGACTGTCACGGTCGACCTCAGAAAAAATACAACTGGCGGTCGACCGCACCGGTCGACCGGAATCTGATATATTGCATATTGATAGGTTTTTGGGCTGTTTTGAAAAATCATTAAAAATATCAAATCAATTCCAAAAATAGTGAAACTTTGGGAAAAGTTTCTAAATGATGAAATAAACATGTTTGAAAATGAATTTTTAGAAAATCAATTTTTGTTTGTGAAAACTCCATGTTTTTGAAAAGTGTTCAGAAAACATGTTTTTCGTGAACATAAAAATTAACATAAGGCTTGTAAATATGTATATATGTATTATGCATGTATTATATGTATATAATGAATTATGAAAGAGCTGTAAACATGAGATATAAGATATTGTAACAACGTTTGATGAAAAAACATTTATATGATAGAAAACGTCAAAAAACGTGTTAAGTGTACATATATTGAGCTTAGATCTAATCATACAATATATGTAAGTAAAATAAACTTATACCTAGGTAAATCCACACATATGAACTTGAATTTTTAACGCTCGACTGACGTGTGTTGAAATACCTATAAAGAGAAACATAAACACAAAACTAGAGAATATATTAGCTATAAATTGTTTGACAAATTATCATCAAAACTATAGGGTCAACAAATACAATTGCGATAAGAGAAGGTTATTACGACCATGATGTTAATGAAGAAAAAGAAGGCGAGCTTCTTCTCAGTTGCATAGTTTATATTGCATTCCAAATAACCCATCAAAACCTATGGAATTTCTTCAGGTTGAGTTGTCTTCCTAAGGAATGCTATTATGATGGAAAAGGGCTTATAGATGGCTTGTGATGAACGACTGATGAACTTATTTTGTTATGACAAAAGCCATCTACTCATATAAACATACAAATGACATTACCGAGAATGGAACACTTCTCCAAGTTTTTAAAAAAATAATTACTGTAACAACCAAAATTTGCTGACCAACAAGATTTTTTTTTGGCTCTTTGCTCTATTCTCACATGTTCAAGTGACATTATATTCGAATTGGACAGTCTACATCACAACTAGCAAGAGAGCTCTGAAACTGTCGCAGTTGCAAAAATAACACTAGAAAAAAATCCCTAGGCTCGCCAACTACCAAAAGCCTAAAGGAGTGACAGTGGACAAAGCATACAAGAAACTAAGAAAGGAAATAAATAATATATAGAACAATTGGATAACAAAGGAGTAGCTAGAAATAGAACATAAGTGGATGAAGCTGAGATATGCTTTTGGAGGCATTATGTGACCACAGCCACAGCAACCCTCAGCAACTATAGGAAAAAATGACAGAAGCACAAAGTTCGAATATAAACACTGGTAAAAGAAAACAACGTAACACCAGCAAAATCAAGATTTTTATATACATGTATGATTCAACTATGAATGCCAAACTGAAAACAAGCGCTCATAATACTAACATAAAAAGTATTTATGCTTATGAATATACCTCCTGTTATTTTTCTCAAGTAATCAACTAATCATCAAATCACCAAAATGTAATATGCTTAATTCTAAAAGCAACAAAATGAAACCCCTTAAAAAACAAATTGAGACAGATACCAGCAAAGGTGAGGTGACTCTCTTCTTGACCGCAAGCACAACTCCTTCCTTCGTTTTCAAACCAATTGCAGTCGAACCCAGCTGAATCCAAAAAAAAAAATGAATTCAGTCAAAACAATGATGATAAACCAATACCCATCTCGTAATTAGATCCAATGAATCCAAAATCAGCAGAGAAATCAACCCTTGATTGCTTCGATGGCATATTCCACTTGAAACAGCCTCCCTTCAGGTGAGAATGTGTCGACTCCTCGATCATAGTCAGTCCACCAAGGAAACCCCAATCGAAAACCATGGTTTGAAACAGCCTTGATTGCTTCGATGGCATATTCCACTTGAAACAGCCTCCCTTCATGCTTCGTTTGGATACCGTGGTCATTTACTTTTTCCATTGTGTTTTTATCAAAAACAAAACACCGTTCGTTTGGAAAGGTGTTTTTTTTAGCTAAATCATCATCAAACAAAAAACACAACACTTATTTCAAAATACTTTTTAGGTGTTTTAAGTTTGGTGTTTTGGTTTTGAGTTTGAGAATGTGTTAATATAATATCTAACATAATATATTAAATGTAATTAATATAGAGGTATTATCAATATGTTTATTATATTATACTATACTATACTCTATTATAGTTAATTTAATATATTAGTAATATTTATTAAATAATATAAAAATATAATAAATAAAATATTTTATATAATAATATGATAACATATTAAATACCAATATTTAATAAACTAATAATGTGTTATATAATAAACAAATAATAATAAAATATAAATAAACTAATAAAAAAGTTATTGATAATAAATAACAATATAATAATATACTATATAATAGTATAATTGCTATAATATTATTAACTTTTTAATAAATAGATTGGAATAAATTAATAATTATAAAATATTATATAATAGTAACATATTTAATAATTACATCACAAAACATATTGTATAGTAAATGTAATATAATATGTAAATATTAATATATTATGTAATAAATAATATAATATACTATAAAGTAAAATAATTTATTGCTAACAAATGTTAATGTAAAAATAATATATTCATAATATAATAATATTTATTAATATCATAAATACTAATATGTTATTAAAGTACTATTAATAAACTCTAACATATTAAAAACTATAATATATTATATAATATCAAAATATTTATTTATTAATAATATATTAGTAATAAAATAATATTAACATTATTAATAATATTATATTATATGAATAATAGTATAATATTATATTATATTAATAATAAAATAATAATATTATAAAAATATTAATATAATATACAACAATAACAAATTGATATACCAAAATAATTAAATATATAACTATTTAAAAATAATATGTAATACTTATAATATAATATAACTCATTAAAGTACAATATAAATTATAATACATTATACAATATTATATTGCATTACATTTAATACTTATAATAATATAATAATGTAAACTAAATATTATAGTATTTTATTTATAATATATTTTATTATAATTAATATATAATATATTAATAATATGTTTAATACTAATGTTATAATGGGTCAAACTAGTGTTGACAAAAAATACTTCACATGGTGTTTTAAAAATATTTTAAGGAAAAAACACAACACTATGGTGTTTTTTTACAAAAACCCAACAAGAAAAATATTATGATATCCAAACGAAGCCAAAAGATCAGTTGCTGATTTGCTAATAATGGAGGTGTTGAAATAATAAAAGACGAGGCTTTTTACCTGGTGAGAAACATGGTGAAAGAATCGCAAAAACCCTAGAAATCTGCTGCTGAGGTCGAGCAGTTTGGGAGCTGTATTTTGTGGAGATTTCGAGCTTGGGAGTTGAATGGTAATTTGAGGACGAAACGAGGGGTGTTTTGGTCATTAGATAAGGTTATGAAGGAATCTATGGGCCTTTTATCTAACAACGGACATTCATGGGCCGGTAGATGGCCATTCTTTCGGACCTATTTACACAAAACCTTTAATAGGTTTTTTCATTATGACCAATTTGCCCCTATATTTTAACATTCGGTGTTTCACATATTCCCCAAATTAGTGTCGTACAAAACAGGGTGCCCTATTTTTTAAGTACTACATTTTGAACTTGTCTTCCTCTAAATTTTAACACATTTGATTTAATTATTATACGCTTAAAATTAGAAATCATATCTACTCCTATATTCTTAAAAATGATGTAAATTTTAATACATTTGATTTAAAAAGCATATTTATTGCTCTATCTGTCAACAAACCGGTAACCTTTTGCCTGTCATGTCTGTCACGTCTTTAAACAGGCGTAGGCTTTGCTTGACGGGTTTAGCGAGGTGTAAGGTGATAATGGCTGCCTGTCTTGGAAACAAACGCCCATATTTGATGCATTTAATACGGGGAGAGAGAGACAGATTTCTCTTGGTTAGCTTAACAGCCAAAAGGGATAAAAGTTGAAAAAAATCCATACGCTTGACAACAAAGCACGAAACATGACAATCAATCTATGAGCTTGACAACAAAGTGCGAAACATGACACCCAATCCATGTTATTGCCTTAACAGCCAAAAGGTTTAATTGATAACAAACACATACGCTTGACGACAAAGCGCTAAACTTGATAACCAATCTATAAGCTTGATAACAAATCAATAACCTTGAAAACAAAGCGGTACACATGTCAACCAATCCATAATCTTGACAACCAATCCATAACCTTGACAGCAAAGTGGTAAACATGACATTCAATACATAAGCTTGTCAACAAATCTATAACCTTGACAACAAAGCGCGGAACAACAGCAAGAAGGGTATAAGCTTGACAATAAAGAGCTTAACATGACAACCAGCTTAACAACAAAGCACTGAACATGACAACCAATCCATGTAATTGCCTTAACAGCCAATCCATAGCTTATGGATTGGTTGTCATGTTTAGCGCTAAACATGACAACAAATCCATAAGCTTGACAACAAAGTACAGAACACGACAACTAATCCATAACCTTGACAACAAAGCGCGGAAAACAAGCCACAAGGCTATAAGCTTGACAACAAAGCTAAACTTGCCAACAAAGATCTAAAATTGACAATCAATGCAAACGCTTGACAACACAGACTAAACATTACAACCAATACATAAGCTTAACAATAAATAAACTTATTCTTTGCTATTAATATTTCCAAAATTACACTAGTTTACATTAACAACTACAGTTAAAGAAAACATATTTTCACTGTCAGGACAAAACATTAACAACCAAGCGAGGACCACCATCCAAAAGACCACAAACTTGCCAATGAAGACTTAAACTTGCCAACAAAGGCTGACCTTGACAATAAAACGAAAAACTTGACAACAAACACATATAACAAATGTAAACATTTACATAATTCTGGCGCCATCAACCATATTTCTGGATTCTCCTCATATAATAGCATCAACCTTTTGAATGTCATGTTATTATCCTTATCCACATTGTCTTCTCTCTAAGTTCCATCAGTTGTGGGTGTGTATAAATGGCTCCCTCCAATGAGCTTGTCCAATAACTGGACAGTTAAGATTCAAAAGTACAGAAAAGACACGCAATCCAGTAGGATCAATACATGAAATCACATAGGAAGGATGGCATATGTTGGTGGAGAAGGCATACCTTAACACTGTATACTTATACACTGTTACCGTAAGCGAGAGTCCTGCCTCCACCGACATACGACTAACTTGCCATTTGATTTCACGAATGAGCCTACTGGATTGACGGACTTCGTCGTACTTTTGAATCTTAAATGTCTTGTTAGTGAGCAAGCTCTTAGAGAAAGCCATATATATTCACCCACAGGTGATGGAACTTAGAGAAAAGTCCATGGGGATAAGGATAACAACATTAACATTCAAAAAATTGATGCATTAACAGAAAGAGGAATCTGAATCCCCTACTAGTTTATAAAAACCATGAGGACAAAGTAGTCACCGACTTCTTCAGCTTGCGGGCTACCACCGACTTCTTCAAATCTACACGGCAGGTTTTATTAGACTCGACCTCCACAACGTCTTCCGTCAATTGTTTAATGGCCAAGCAGCTACCATGCTCAATATTTGTTTTCAACACTAACTCCGCTTCTGGGCACAAATTTCCAGACCAATTATGACCCTTTACCCTCCTTTCATACATGCACTCCATAATTTGCTTCCGTATCATCTCAACCAAAGGTAAGATACGCAACAATCTTGCATTTCTTATCCAGTTGTTGAAGGACTTATCAACGTTTGAAGTTACATGGTCATACCTACAAAGTTAGTTGACAACCGAAAATAAACTTAACAAAGAAAGGGTAAACTTAACAACAAAACCATAAAGTTAACAATAAATCAATGACCTTCACAACAAATCCGTAAAACTTAACAATCAATCCGGCATATTAACCATAACAATGAAACTCTAACCTTAACAAAAACCTCTAACCTTAAGAGGAAGATAGTAGGCTAACTCTAACCATGACAACTATAATGGTGCTGTAACAAAATAACATTTAAACCAAGCAATCTTACCTTATGCTAGAAAAATGCGTGTTTTCCCATCTCTCCGAGGAGTATTCCATTGCAGTGACGTAAGCCCTATGATCGATCGATGCTAAATCTTTCATGGCATCTTCCTATTCAGAAATTGTGTACTTATAAGCCGCAGTTTGTAACAATTCGCCCAATGAATTGGCGACATTTGCCTTGTGCCCAAAATCCTTCATCTTCTTTTTAAAATTCTCGACTAGGTGCATATCACACCTTGAATGGAGAGCATCAGAAAAGAATTCCTCGACTGCTACCTTAATACCCTTGTCAGCATCGGAAATCATTACCAGTTGATGTGGAGGATTGTAAGGCTTTTCCCTATCATATGGTAATGTCCACAATCCTTGTAAAAAACATTTCCAATTAGCCTCATTCTCCTGGTCGCATACGCAATAAGCTAGGGGAAATATTCACTGATTACCGTTATATCCAGTGGCACTAAGTAGTACGCCTTTGTAGCGATCTTTAATAAATGTTCCATCCAAAAACAATAGCGGCCTACACCCAGCAATGAACCCTTCGATGCATACATTATAACATATGAACAAACACCTGAACCTTCCTTCATCATCATCAATAACAACACGACTTCCTGGATTAGTTGCATGAACCATGTCTTCATACCTGAACAACCACAACAACAAAGCGGTAACCTTAGCAACGGATTCGTGACCATAAAAGCTAATCTTCAACATTATTAACCAACAAGTATACTTAACAATCAACCATAACCTTAACAACTATTGTGTATGTTTAGCAACAAATATGTAACATTGCCACCTAAAACATGAGAATAAAAGAATGCACCATCTCAGTGAATCGTAAGCCTCGTCATCATCTCCGAACAGGTCCTGTTGAGCTGTCTCTTTGCCCCCACCACGCTTTAGAATAGTTAATCTTGATGCCATAGTTTGAGAGCATGTCGTTCTTGATATCAACTGCACGAAGATCTGGCCTAACATTCAAAACGGCTTGTATTTGGCCTGTAATGAATTTCCTTGATGCCCTAGAGTTACCAGCATTAGCTCCATGTTGACCATATGTGTGGGTAGGATAGAAATTCTTTATGGACATGATCGACGAATTTCTAAGTGGGGAAGCAAACAACATCCAGGGGCAACCATATGTGTGCTTGAATCGGCAATAGACTCTAATGCGCCTTTGTTCATTGTGGTAAAAATTATAATCGAACCTTTTAGCAATTGAATAGTATTGAAGTGCTAATCTAACTTCAGCAGCACTATCAAATTTCTGTTCAATTTCACGTATGGCTGTGTGCCACTCAGCTGGGATCTTTGTTTGGTTGTTAATCATGTCCTCCAGCAGCATGATCGAGTCGCCGGTGGAATTGTCATTAGGAATGCGCTCATCATTACATGTTTGGGTGGGCGTGTTAGCTGCGCATCGCGAATTTTCTGTCGGGATAGTACTGTAGAATTAAAAAACAACATAACCTCAGCAACAAACTGCTAACCATAACAACCAACTAGTATACTTAACATCAAACTCCTAATCTTAGCAAAAGATTCGTAATCTTAAAACTATCACATAAAATAAACCAAACAACACATAACCTTAACATTGATAACCAACTCATAACCTCATCAACCAATGCACAAGATTAACAACAGACCTGTAACCTATAACTGAACCCATAAGGTAATCTAAAGCGTAACGCCTACACATTTTCTGCCGTGGTTTGCGTGTTCTGCGAAGTTGAGGATTCCCCAGCGGAGATAGCATACAAATTCGCGTCTGTAAATCCATTACGACGACAATACTCAAACATAAAACACAAGTCCTCGTCATTGTCAATTGAAATACTGAATTTCTTTTCCCTTTCGCATATGAACTTCAGTGATAGAGATTGTGTTGGTATTTTAAGCCTTTGTGACACTTGATATTTCAAGCTGGTTATTTCTGTATTCTCTTTGATGACGACGAATACGTCATCGCTCCCTTTGTTGCTTTTTGCCTTAGTTACCACACAAAGAAGAGATCCATCCACCATTTTAAGCAAGAGAGTAATTGATGAATCGAAGAAGATCTATTGCGGAGGATTGAGTGGAAGGAGGAAGAGACGTTGGGGGTAATAGAATGAGGAGGAGATGATTTCGCGGCCGTAAGGGGAGTAGATATAGTAATAATTTGGAGGAAAGTGGGAATTTTCCCCCCAAAACCGTATTCTAATCAACATTTAATGCTATAGATTCAAACCAGTTCTTCCGACGTGAGAAGGCGGCAATTACAGGATGTGTAGGGGTATTTTGGGCATTTCGTGTTGGGGTTAACAGCGTTTTCACCTGGTGATTCGTTTTGGGGGCTGGAAGAAATTCGGGGCACTTTTTGGGGGCAAAGGACTCGTTGAAAAAGTCGGGAAGGGGGGCTTGTTTTCTTTGATTTTGGGGGCTGGAAGCATTTTTTCCTAGATTTATAGCTTTTGTGGAGGAGAGAGAAAGTAGGAGAGAGATGCATGAGTGATAAAATCTTTATCATGGCTGCGGATGCCCTTTGGGGAAAAAAATTATTTCCCCCTCGTCCTTGTTAGACTGAGTTACCTTAATTGCATAGGATAATCGAATCACTTTTGTTTTCGAACGAAAGTGTGGAAATTACTACGGGGACAAACAACCAACTTGCTAAAATACAACAAGGGCCGGACCGAAATAAATAGACTAGAAATTATATAATATTTAATTTACACAAGTGCTGTCTTTTGAACTTAATATAAATATATTGTTTAATTTCTTGGAGTTTCACGGGCTTCTTGTGCTAAGTGGTTCGGGATAAAAATTTAATGCTAAATTTCTACAGCTATTGGTCTCTCATACTTTCTTAAATTTAGCTCGCCTAACCATTAGACCAAAGTTTCAAAGTTATGATGAGGATCAAATATTATAGTTTTATATTAATTCTAACATACTTAATAAGAATCAATAAAAAAACAAAATGTATACATTCATGTTCTTCTCTCTCTTTCTCTCACCGTCGCCTCCCACCCTTCTTTTGTCTGAGAGAAGTTTGTTGAGATTTTATCTTTGATTCTTTGTGTAACTTCATAAGAATTAGATAGGGTTAGAGTTCTATCATGATTAAGAGTTTGGGTTTTATCATGATTAGGAGTTTGGGTTCTATCATGATTGGGAGTTAGGGTTTCATCATGATTAGGAGTTTTAATCCTATTCTAATTAGGAAGTTAGACTAGAGATAGGGTTTTGATTTTCCTATATATATATATATATATAATATATATATATATTCTTCCATTGTTGGAGGAAAAACCAAGAAGAGAGTAGAGAGAAGATGTAGTAGAGAAGAGAGAATCAATATTCTTGTAATCTAGGGTTAGCAGAGAGCGTAGCCTGATTCAAGAATATTGTGCGAGAGGAGAGGGTTTCGTGATCTTTATCCGTGCAAAAGATTACAAGGAGTGGGCTTTGGAGAGAATATGAGAGTTTTATTATGTATGTGAGGTTGGGAGATTGAGAGACGAGAGTTGAGTGGTTCCTCTTATAGTTCTCCCTGATACATAGTGGATTTCTCGTATTATTGCTCCGTGGACGTAGGTCGAATTTGGTCGACCAAACCCTGTAAATTTTGGTGTTCTTTCTTCTTGATTGTGACTATTCTATCTTGTTGATTGTGGTTGGCTCTCGAGTTGTGCAGATCATAGTATGCGGGGAGACTAAAATTCTCTAACAAGTGGTATCAGAGTGTGGTTAAACGGTTTGTGGAGATTCCAGCATCGCGATCTGCAAGGGCATTAGTGGTCGTGGCATTGTAGCGGAGGCATACTGTAGTAGAAACACTATTCCACGGCGATGTAGTGTAACAAGGCGTACTATAGCGCAGCGGGCACTGTTTACGTGGGGATCCGACGGTCCAAATTGATTTGTTAGCCGATCGAGGATTTGGAAACGTATTTTGGTGATCCAGGAGTCGTTCTAGGGGTTTTCGACGTGCTGAGTTCGTTTTTGACGTCGGTTTTATCAAATTTAATCTCTATAGTGACTGATTTGAATTTTAATTGTGGAGAGGATAATGATTTCTTCGGGTCCGAAGTTCGATATTTCACTATTTAATGGCAAGACGAATCTGATAGTAGATAAGGAACAATAGTTGATTGGTGTGTATACTCGAGGAGGACAGTGCTAGACTAGGTGAAGCTTACAAGCGAGCACGATTGAGTGATACACATGGAGATGGAGATGGTGTCATTGGACTTGAAGACGATGAGCACTCATATTCAGCCCAAGCCAAGTGATGGAGGAGATAAAAGCATCTGGCTCGTAGTATAGAATAGGAGAGGTGCACCGATATGATTCGAGACGAGCGATGCATGTTGAGCACAATGACAACAAGTGAGGGGGGCTATTGTCAGTCTTAAGGTTGGGAGGAGACGCATGGTTGAGTTGCTTCTGATGTTAGAAGTGACGGATCTCTTAGTGCACACAAGAGAGGAGGAGGCATCACGATGAAGCAGACAATAGTGAGGGTCATGAAGGCATCTAGTTGGGAGTGCATGTGTTCTGATTTGAAGTGCGAAAGAAATAGAAGATTCTAGCGGGAAATGCAAAGTTTCAAGATGCAATAGTAGATCTTCAAGGGAGTTTGGGAATTAAATCCAAGTGGAGATTGTTGGATTTTGTCTTCGATTCTTTGTGTAACTTCATAAGAATTAGATATGGTAATTCTATCATAATTAAGAGTTTGTGTTTTATGATGATTAGAAATTTGGGTTCTATCATGATTGGGAGTTTGGGTTTCATCATGATTAGGAGTTTTAATCCTATTCTAATTAGGAAGTTAGGGTAGAGATAGGATTTTGGTTTTCCTATATATATTCTTTTATTGTTGGAGGAAAAACCAAGAAGAGAGTAGATAAAAGATGTAGTAGAGAAGAGAGAGCCAATATTCTTGTAATCCAGAGTTAACAGAGGGTGTAGCCTAATTCAAGAATATTGTGCGAGAGGAGAGGGTTTCGTGATCTTCAGTAGTACAAAAGGTTATAAGGAGTGAGATTTAGAGAAAATATGAGAGTTGATTATGTACGTAAGGTTGAGAGATTGAGAGGCGAGAGTTGAGTGGTTCCTCTTGTAGTTCTCCTTGATACACAGTAGATTTCTCATATTATTGCCCCGTGGACGTGGGTCGAAGTTGGTCGACCGAACCACGTAAATTTTGATGTTTTCTTTTCTTGATTGTGATTGTTCTATCTTGTTGATTGTGGTTGGCTTCCGAGTTGCGCAGATCGTAGTAAGCGGGAAGACATAAATTCCCCAACAAAGTCAGTTTTGCATTTTTCATAGGCACATCTGCTTGAAATCACCAAGAGAAAATATTATCTTCTTCTGAGTATTTCATACGAGTTAATACGAGAGGATAGTGAAATGAACAAGAATGAAACTCCAAAACCTCATTTTTTTAGGTAAGCGGCACTTGTCTAGTTTGTTTTATCACCATCATGTCGCCCCCTCTTTGTTTAAAGTTCTGGCCTCAGATCGTGTATATAAATCTAGAGGCTTTATGTCAAAGTCGGAAGGGAATACAACACGTCCCTTCACCCAATACAAATTGGATTTGACGACATTAGGTTGATTGGCATTGTTACCTCATTTATTGCTTTCCACCAATTCATTTGATTCCTTGACCACGTTATTATGATTTTCTTCTCAGATGACCTCTTGTCGCTCAAATTGAACATTAGCTCTCCAATCTTACTCAAAAATAGTTTTTCAGACGCTCTTTGAAAAACTACGTCTAGAAAAAGCGTGATTGTGACAGTTTTTGAGACTGTATTGGGTTGTTAATTTGTTAATATTTCTATGCGTAGTTATTGAATCAGAGCATACTGGCGTATTTCTAAATAAATATATCTATCTTAGAAAATAAATATCGACTGTCCTCACTTATTTAAGCAACGAAAACATAATGAAACTTAGTCTGAAAAATAAAGGTGAGACCTCAAAATTGACTACACCTATCTTACAAAATAAATATCGAATGCCCCCCACTTACTTCAGCAACGAAAACACAGCGAATTTTAGTCTGAAAAATGAAGGTGAGACCTCAAAATTTAATACATCCATCCTAATAGGAAAATAGCACATAAAATATAAATGCTTAATATCATGAAAACCACCCCTACATTTTGGATGATCATCAAATAACCCCCATAACTTTTAAAATGTATAAAACCCTCCTTAAGTTAAGTATTATCAGATAACCTCTTTTAACTTTAAAATTTTATTAGAAAGCGCCCTTGACTTTAACTAATATCTTCACCGGCCAAAATAAATAAATAAATCATCATGTATTTTATTTTATGACACTCATGCAAAACCTACATCTCAAATTCAAATCTAGTTTCCCAAATGCAACCCAAATGTACCGTTTATTTTTCGTCGGCATGCGTCACGCACCGTTCCTTACACGATTCTTGCATCATAGACTTAAAAACCAAAAAAAGAAGGACCAGGCGACGGGGGTGAAGGAAGCAAAGAGGCAACAGCGAGCGCAAGCTCGCTGAGTTTTTCGGCATTCTCTTCTTCTTTAGGCATCAGTGACTTTTGCCCCGAAAACTCCCAGCCGTCCCTGCACGCCAAGACATCGTCCGCTGCTTTACCCAAATGATTAATAACGTCTTCCATGCGATCAAACTTGCCGGACTTGAGCGCGTCTATGGCTTTCTTAAGGTCGACGGCGTCTTCGCTGTAGATACTTTGGCATTCAGTAAGGATTCTTCTGATCTGCTTGGACAAATTCTTGTCCTGCAGCAGCTCCGTGGCCTTGGCCTTGTTGTGTGTGAAGTTGACGAGCGCTATGTTCGCCGCTATAATGGTAAGACCTGGTGGAAAAAAAGATCGTATTTTGATGTTAGTACCTCAGATCATTAAGTCTGAGGCGCCCTATGAATGAATCATAGGGGGTACCCGCCCGTTGATCCCTGTCTTTAATTTCTACATTGAAGTTTGAGCTATATATAACTCACAGTTATTTTTTTAGCCGCTCATTTTAGTTTGAATAAAAATAACTTGATGGCGATCTTATGAAATTAACGTAAAAAATGAAGGAAAAAGTGGATCTTTTAGGAAAAAGATAGGCGATGAAGAATTAATCAAAGTACCTATAGCGTCGGCTTTTTCACTCCCCGGAGCAACCTGAAGGCTTGTCTTGCAGAACTCAAAGTCAAAGCCACGTGCTGGACCTATTGGTGGAGATGTTAAGTTCTTGCATGTTTCTTCGAGGAGGGTGGCCCCAACTGAGTACATGTTGAGGAGAAGGAAAGCAGCAGAGATGGAGGCAAAGACCTTCATATTGTTCGTATCTTTTTTCTCTCTACTAAATAAATGTTCGCTTCAATTTAATTTGAAAAAAAAAAAACAGGAGGCATTATATAATCCATGAGTTAAGCCCCTTTTGTCATCTAAATTAATGGGTCGGTTCATATTTGGTAGGTAGATAATGGGTGTTTATTGCCTCGTTAAAATTCCATTAATTGTTTAAACCAAATAAAGAGCAAATCCTTCTTCGTATAGAAATAAAACTCATCATGCAAATTCTTAATTTGCCTTATTATGAAGAAAGAGTCTGGTGCATTCCATGAATTGTTTAAACCAAATAAAGAGCGAATCCTTCTTAGTAGAAATAAAATTTATTATGCAAATCCTTTTCCTTATTATGAAGAAAGCGTCTGGTGCATTAAATGCAAGGGAAAAATGTGTCCAGGCCCCAAAAGTGGGAACTTCGTGTGACTAGCCCCCCTGTATTTTGCCCCATGTGGAATAGCCCCAAATACGCATAGTATTTGCGACGAGGCCCCGAATTGACTCTTTTCAGAAAAAGCCCAACGGAAGTTACTATCTTGTCCTCTGATGGGACTGAGCTGGGTTAATGTGCCCCTCACCTTTTCAAGTACTCTCCCTCTCTTTCTCTCTCTTCCACCTAGCACCGTCATCAAGAACTCTTCATCTTCCTAATTTCTGTACGAATTTCAACGTTTCTAGGGTTTTCGCTGGAAAAATGTCGTCGTCTACGGAAAAATCCAGTAACGACTACGAGGTCGGGCACCGAGCCGAGTTGGAAGGAAAAGGCGCTTCATCTGCGGGTGGCAGCACGGAGGAAGCTACGGAAGCTACGAAAACCCTAATCGAAATGCAAAAGGAGGCACATTACAATGGAGACCAGAAAAGGAGGACGACAATGGCTGGTCGTACCAACGAACCCCCCTCAAAAAAACAGTAAGTGTTATGTTATACTGCGAACAGACAATGCAGATTAACCCAATATTGTTAGTTCTAGGCTTATGTTATACTGCGAAGAGACAATGCAGATTAACCCAATATTGTTAGTTCTAGGCTTTGTCCAATGTTAGTTCTAAATTTATACCAACGTTAGATCTAGTTTAAGTCCAATGTTAGTTCTAATATGAGTCCAATGTTAGTTCTATAATATTACGTGTTAGCTCTATTTTGTTCCCGTTAGTGCTAGGTCTAATATTGTTTCATATGTCTTATTGAACTTACAAATTCGAAAATTTTTTGCAGGGAAAAAATTGCTCTAACAGGCTCAGCAGAAAGACTAAGGTTAACGGCCAATATCGGGGCTTATTGGGCATTTATGAAGCGCCTTGCCCCGAAGATCCGTCAGTGGCATAGGGATGCATACTGCGGTTCTATATTTCAGCACTACATTTTGTTTGGGGCTCCTGCGCCTGATCGGCCCACCCTTGAGCTGCTGCTGAGCTTTTTCGATAGAGATAATAACACCTTTTGTATACCTGATTCAAAAAGTGGGGGTATGAAAAATGTTAGTTTTGATTTGCAATGGGTCCACAACCATACTTATTTCCCAATTTATGGGGAGGACATAAGGAACAATAGGGACTCAAGAAGCAGAATATGGCTGGAATACTTCGCTAAGCTTTTCATTTCTGAAGAGGGTAAGAAGTTAAAAAAATCAGAAACCAGCCAACGTAAACATCTTGAAGGGCTACTTGAACGGCTTGTTGAATCTACCAAAAAGCGGGATATCGAGGATTTTGCTCTGCTACAAATTTTGTACCAATGCTCTATGATATGGAGTCCCATAGCAGGGGAAGGTATCCCTAGACCCTTACTCAGGTACCTGGATAGCATTCAGAGGGTCAATTCTGTTGCATGGGCCCCGTTCTTTTATAATGAAATTATCAGGGGCATTGGAGTTGCTTTGGAGGGAAAGAAGAAGCAAAAGGTCGCATATGTCCCAGGTTGCATGACACTATTGTGTGTAAGTTCCATATTTTACTGATCTTGTTTCATTCTAATTCGTACCTATGCATTGTTAGTTCTAACTTATTCTATGTTAGTTCTATTCTGTAGCGTGTTAGTTCTAATCTGCACAGTGTTAGTTCCGTTCTGTAGAGTGTTAGTTCTAATCTGCAGATTAGAACTCACACGCTACAGACAGATTAGAACTAACACGCTGCAGAATAGAACTAACACTCTACAGAATAGAACTAACACTGTGTTAGTTCTATTCTGTAGAGTGTTAGTTCTAATCTGCACAGTGTTAGTTCTATTCTGTAGAGTGTTAGTTCTAATCTGCACAGTGTTAGTTCTATTCTGTAGAGTGTTAGTTCTAATCTGCACAGTGTTAGTTCTATTCTGTAGAGTGTTAGTTCTAATCTGCACAGTGTTAGTTCTATTCTGTAGAGTGTTAGTTCTAATCTGCACAGTGTTAGTTCTATTCTGTAGAGTGTTAGTTCTAATCTGCACAGTGTTAGTTCTATTCTGTAGAGTGTTAGTTCTAATCTGCACAGTGTTAGTTCTATTCTGTAGAGTGTTAGTTCTAATCTGCACAGTGTTAGTTCTATTCTGTAGAGTGTTAGTTCTAATCTGCACAGTGTTAGTTCTATTCTGTAGAGACGGGACCTTGGAATTGCTTCTGTTCTCGATTCCTTTAATCCTTCAGGCTATTCGGTGCTTTGTCGAATATCTAAAAGGGTTTCGGTGCTGCATTTATTGTCTGACCGTTGTCGGAATTTTGAATTTGAAGTCGTTTCCTAATTTTCTGATCTTTAACTCGTGCTCGTTGGTTCAACATAGCATTGACCATCGATTGTTGGCGTTGCGACGCGTTGTCCGGCGTCGTGTGTCTTTATCTGCAACGCGTTGTCCGGCGTAGTGTTGTTGAGTTATCCTTAAGAATATTTATGAAAACATTCTCCAGGAACTTCTCAATGAAAATTAGGGAACAGTTTATACTCATATACCTTATTGGAGTACTTTCTGTGCCCAAATAAACTGAACCGGTCTGACAATGACCCAAAAAAAGGCAGTATTAGGCTCAAAAAATCCTCCGACTCTTCCGTGAACCGTCGATCGATTTGAAGTCGTTTCGACGATCGGTTCAGCTTCAATTTAGATTCCGGTTCAAAACCGGTCCGGTCCGGTTCAAGGCCGGTTTGGTTCAAGGCCGGGTTCACCCTACAAAAGGGGTCTTTTTCTTTTCTTTTCCCTCACCTAGGGCCGGCCACCTCTCTCTCCTCTTTTTTGAATTTCTCTTCCCTCGAGCATCCGTTCTCCCTCAAAACTTGATATCCGTCTTAGATCTAGCATTCCTTTGGATCTTTAACTAAGAAATCCCTCGAAACTTTCATTTTTAGAATTTTTCTCAGACCCCTCGAGCGCGTGGTTCAAGCACTTTTCAAGATCTAATTTTTATTGGATCTTCGATCTTTCCCTTAGGTATATCTTCCATAATTTTAGCATTTTTTTATGCTTAATTTAATTTATGAACTTGTGGGATTGCATGCGAGGGTTAGGATTATGATTTGACGCCTCGAGCTTATCTTTCAGGGGGTAGAATTGTAATAAAAAGAGGATTTTTTCTAGATCTGACCTCTTGATTTATTTTGTAGGTCATTATGTCGCGAGTCTCGAGAGGTCGTTCCCCTGCTGCATCGGCTGACGGCGTGCTTCCTTCATATGCTGGTGAGCTATTTTTTGCATATTCAAAATTTTACAAATTAGCCCTCTTTTTTCTGAAAATTTGCAAATTGATCCTTTTACCCCACGTTGTTCCCCTTGGTGAGGCAATCTGGAAGAGCCTTGATTCTCCTTGGTGAGGATCGACGCTTTAAAGATAGGTTTTGCTTGGTCAAAACCATATCTCAAAATAAAGGGGGCGTTTTGACGCTGCATTGTGTTTTATAAGGCAGGGATATATTGTCGATATGCCCTATCTTATGAATGAACAATGTGGCCAAATCGTCTCACCCTTTATAAGGTAATGACTCTATCTTACCGATTTGTATGATGAGTTTAATTTCCTTTTATACCTGAAATTAACAAACACTTAATTGCTTGTTTTCAGTGGAGTATCCTTCCGGAGCTTTTTCATCGCATGCGGTGAATGGACGTCGTGACGAATATTATTCGACGTCTGATGATTTTTCACCGATTCCACTTGCTTCCCAGTTTGTTCCGGGCACGTCGACAGAGGTTGCCCAAGTGGTGAAGGAAGGTGGACATCAAGCCCTTCGTCAGCTGATTACAGATGCGCCCCTCGTGAAGGATGCTAGTTCCGTTCAGTCTCTCAGGAAGACTGATTTCTTGTTTGGCGATTCTGTCAGAGATCCCGATGCAGCATTTATCGACGCCGAGCAGTGGCTTCATAAGACTGGCAGTAGTTTCCTGTATTTGTCGAAGATTCCTCGACATCGTTCTTTGACTGAGCTCAGGCGTCAGGCTGTGAAACAGGAGATGTCGTGGCGTTTGACAGAGGAGCATGAGAGCGTTCACTGCGGCTACATTACTCATCAGGCAGTTCCTGGTTCGAGCAGGAATCACATTGTTGGACTGCGTCCTGGAGTACTGGGGCTAGATGCACCGCCCCGTAACGAGTTCCTTGCCTCTGCTTCTACTTTGAGGAATCGCCTCGCTAATTTAGGACGGGAGATGCCTGCACCGCGCCACAGATTCTATGGTTGGGTCCATTCTTTGGACAGGTTTTGGTGGGCTCGTATGACGAAGTACGTCTTGAGTCGATGGAGCGAGGAGTTGCATGCTTGCGGTCTTTATGCAGCCATTCGTGCCACCATGCATGGTTTACCCGTTAGTGCGAAGCATTTCTTTGCCTTATGCGAGCTTTATAATCCGGATTCGAACACCTTTCTGACTAGGCACGGAGAGTTGGGTTTGGCTCTTCATGAGATGCATAAGATTTCTGGTTTGCCCATGGGTCAGATGTTATACCAGGAGTATTTTCCTTCCAACCATGAACTGAGTCAGCTGAAGGATCGCATGCCCGACCGCTACGAGACCTTATGGGACCTCACTTGTCACTATCACATTGCTTTGGCGCAGTCTAAGCCCCTAGCGAAGAGGACCAAATCAAATGTGAGCCTGAAGCAATTCGCATCATATTTGTTCAGGAATCTAGAGAGCCATTCTGGCAAAGCTATTTGTGAACTGGCACCGCTGACTCCTTCAGAGGTTAATGAGCTGCTGAAGAAGACTGACGCCCACTCCTATACCATTAGCAGTCCTGAGAGTGGCTTTCCTGCAGGGACTAAATTCAAATCATTCTTATGCCATGCGACCGCACCGATTCGTCCGATGACTCTCCTTGCCGGTTATCTCGCCATCTGGTTGAAGAAATGTGTGGTCCCGTATCAGTCTGGTGACGCTCTGCCACTGGAAGTGCTCTATCCTGCGGTTCAACTTGCCTACAGAAAGGAACTTTCCCTTCTTCCGGTGATGGTGGCTAACATTCATCGAGGGCTTCGACAGATTTCCGGTGCTTTTACACGGAAGGAGAGTGAATCGCCGACTCAGATTCCTACTACTAAGGTGGAGCTTCCGTATATTTATTTGATGGCTTGGTTCGTCCTTCATCGTTCTGACATGATGTCGGTACCGCATGCCATGGACCACTCTGTTCCCTTACTACAGCTGCTTGAGAATGGCGAGTAGGAAGGGCGAGGATTCTCTGATATCAGGAGGCAACTATAGGTCCACAAGTGTTGGGCGTTCCCTACTTGTTTTCCGCAGTTCTCCAGCCGGTATGGCGAATGTTTGATTGATGAGGAGAAGCCGAGGGAGTATCGCACTTATTTAGACATCGGCTGTTTTAATTGGCTAGTGAACATTAGGCCGGGCTACCTGACTTTCCGGGTGGGGAATCAGTGCTTTATAGAG
>NC_033796.1:42507328-42544574 GCF_001876935.1 Asparagus officinalis | reverse complement strand
CACCTCTTCCACTTCCTTCAACTAGGGCGCCTCCACTCATCTCCGAGTCTCTCATCGTCACCTCTCATCTCAGAGCCTCTACCGCCACTCATCTTCTAGCCTCTACCGCCACCTCCACCACCTCCTCAACTAGAAGCTCCTCTATCGCCACCACCTTAGCATCTCTGAGCACCTATTCTCCACATCTTCAGCATCCCCAAGCTCTACCACCTTCTCAGCATCTTCGAGCGCCTCTTCTCCGCCACTTCAGCATGTCCAAGCTCCACCACCTCATCAGATCTCCCACCACTGCCTCCACCACCTCCTCAACCCCTTATCTGTTAGATACCGGGAAGGGTATAATCATAGTTCCATGGAACTTGATTTATTCCGGTTCACAGGTCGGGAACGAGAGCGTGGTACACCACGTATTTGGAATAGGGTATGATGGGGATATGCTTATATGATATAGTAGAGAACATGGTACACTTTAGGTACAGTCTTTAAATGTAGAAATCTAAATGCCTTAATGTACAGCTATCCACAAGAGTCAAATTCAATGATTATTAATAGTAAAAGATTCTCAAGTTGCAATTAAGGAATATTTTTTGTTTATTTTTCTAAAAATGATAGTTATCCCCAAATATTAACTAATTTTAATTCTACAGGTCATGGGGTACGCAGCCCAATTCACTAGTGTACCGTGTCCGAAGCAATTGAATCTGGGTCGTGGTTCACTATAGTGTATTTGTCCCATGTTCTGGAAATCCATGGGTATAATTAGTATATTTCAATTGGATCGCTTATTGATTTTGCACTTTTTGCCGCTTTTTTCTGAAAGTAATTGTTTTCCCCCAAAATATTAACTAATTTTAATTCTTCAGATCATTGGGTATAATTAGTATATTTCAATTGGATCGCTTATTGATTTTGCACTTTTTGCTGCTTTTTGCTAAAAGTGATTGTTTTCCCCCAAAAATATTAACTAATTTTAATTCTTCAGATCATTAGGTACGCAGGCCAATTTTCTAGTTTATCGTGTCTCGAAACGAGTGAATCTGGGTCGTGGCTCACTATACTGTCCCCATCCCATGTTCCCGACATCCATAGGTATAATTGGTATATTTCAAAGGGATCGCTAATTGTTTTGCACTTTTGGCCGTTTTTTTGTCGATATAGCCTCAAATAGACATAGCAGTGCCTCACCGCTATGCAAGCTATCCGCTTTCTACAACCTTGCGAGTATGTAGTACTTAATGTGAAAAAAATAAAGAAATGTGATGTCTAACATGTTGCGTACAACAATGTTATTTGGAAGCGTCAAAGTCATGTCCGGATAGGACCGAAGAAGCTTAAGATTCAAACTAGTTAATATTAATGGAAGACCATGTTGGACATCTTTAAATTGCAAGTATAGAATCAATTTGTGGAATAGATCCCATTGAACACGTGTTGTTCTGCCAATGAGTGGAACTAAATGTAGCATTGCCTCACCAAAAAGAAGACTGTGTTAATATTTGCAGAAATAAATACGACTACACATACTTCATAGGGAAAATTTTGCACATGAAATAGTAGGTCTAATATTATTCCAAAATTTTGCATGGGCGATCAAGAAAAATCATAGCTTTCACTATGGTCTTGTGAAAGACAACTTCCTAGAAAGCAAAAAACAAATACTAAAATGGAGAAAGACAAATAACATGGACATATAACGAACTATGTTGAAAAATATAAGTACTTAGTTGATTACCTGTGCATTATATCCCACCCTAAAGGCAAAAAACGAGGATGAACAGTCTCCACAAAGACCTGTCTCCATCTTTGGCAAAATTTGCCAATACCATCATCCCCATACTTGCTTAGCAAATGCTCCACAACTTGTTTTCCATGTGGTCCATGTCCTAATAGTGACAACTTCTTCGCACTTTTAGAGGAGAGGACTTGATGAGAAGTAGAAGACTTGTGATTTATTACAGTTCCATCTGATGGATTACCAGTTTCATCTGATGGATTACCATACCCATTTTGTCCTTTTTCCTTATGAAACGTTTCAACACTACCATTTTTACCAACGCCATTGATGAAAGAGATGTCTTCATGGGCCCTAGACAGAAGATTTACGTCTATTTCATTAGTAGACGTACTCTTTTGCCCATTTCCAATTTCGCTGTTATCTCCATATTCCAATGATTCCTTTGAATTATTTTCAGCACTGTTGCTATCATGCCCGTTTGCTTGCGGTGAAGTTCCGCTAAGGGTATGAAAGTTACTCTCTTTGAAACGCCTTAAATTCAAGCCTTTTTTCTTCTCAAGTCGCCTTATTTCGTGAGGACTCATACCAACAAGTAACGCCCTTTCCAGATCTTCTGCAGATATCTCCCTTCCCCCAAAATATGTCTTTACAGTCTGCAAGAGAAAAAACGAAAAGCATGTCACACAGGATGTAAACACAGTAGTCAGATTTACATCATTTTTGTGAAAGAGTGCAAAACAAATATTTTGCTAAAAGAACTGGCATCTTTTTCATAGGTATAACAATATAAGTTTAACAAAGTAGGCAAAAGATTTTCTAGATCAAAGGATCACAGAAAATATTAAGACTGTTAATTACTCTCACTGATGAATACAGCCTGGAAAACCTCGTGCCTGATAGCCAACCCACTTCCATTGCTAGAAAGGTAACATGATTTTCCTCAAGCTGCTTCGCCAGAAATCTACAGCTATCTGTATTTATTGCATTACCCTAGTTTGTTCTGGAACTATGCTTGGTGGCAATACAAGTAGACCAGGAAGTATTTGTATTCATTTGAGATTGAGTAGACCTTTTAACAAAAGAGTCTGTGATAAGTTCTCAAACATACAGGGGGAAATTGGCAAAGGGCTATTTTCATGATGCAACCTTGCTCTTCCAGCATATCCTACAGCAATGTGTTGGAAAAGTAAACTTCTCACATGGCATTATTATGACTTGAATGCAAAAAAGCAGCCCTATTTGAAATCTAGCCTGGAGCATGGCATCAGTAGATATCCATATATTCAAAGGTTCTGCCTAGTCTTAAACTTCCATATCTTTTCTTCCACTCTTAAAAAAACTTCATCTCTTGATTCCACTTTATGTCATTTCACAGGGAAATATCCTTGACTCACTCTTTGAACTCTTCTACGTCATCCATTTGAACTCTTCTACGTCATCCACCAAGTGACATGCTTATTCAGTAATGGATGATTGGCACAAAAAACTGAACAAATAATATTAACCAAAGTGTAAAATCCACCAACAGTTGAAAAGTTATTCTTTGAAAGATTAATTAAAGGTAATTCACCTGCATCAACTCATCATGCCTTCTCGATGGCATGGTGGATCCATGGCGTAAAAGTGCCATAGCTGCAGTACGCAACTGCAAAGGAGAAACACCACTGTCTTCAGTTTCATCAGTAGATTTTGATGGAAAATTCACAACATTGCTTTCTCCTGAATCAACTATTTTTTGCACAAAAAGGGGGATACCAAATTCTTTTGATATTTGCCTCTTATACTTCTCAGCAGCAGAATGGGCTATTTCATGACAGTCCACACAAAGCAGAACTATATCATGGGAACGATGACTTTTCAAGTGCTCAGGGAAATGCACTCTATAGCATGAAGGGATTATTCGGTACCGCAAATAATGATTCTTTTCTCCACATCCAACACATATATTCTTCTTACTCTGAATATAGAAATCATTATCTTCATCCTCTGGACGACCTTTTGGTTCAAAAAGAAGCATTATTGCTGGAGGGTCATCTTCCACAAGCTTAGCTAAACCACGTCGTACATACCTGTATAAAGAAAAAGACAAATGTCAGATGAATTAGCAGATCAATTTCGTATAACCAAGTTGAGGGTTACGGTCAACTAACCACTCCAGCTTTCTACGATCACAGTAACAAAGCAGTCGTCCATCATTGGCATAAATCCTACAGTTGTGATAAACTGGAGACTTGCATGAGAATTTCTGAACAAAAAGCTCACGAGAAGCTTTCTTGCCGACCTGTGTGCTAAACTTTCCTCCATTTTGCTTAGAGAATAATGTCCTAGTCTTTTTTAAATTAAACTCAGATAGAAGTGCATAATTATAAATCGATGTTGGGCAACACCCATTAAGATCTAAGTGCCTCTGCAGATATCTTTTAAGAACATCATCAACATTAACATCAACTTCCTGAAGAAGAAAACAAATTTCGTCCATATGAGTACTAACAATATGTGATGGTGTTGGCAGGACAGAAGCAATATCTGAAGACTCAGTACTCAAATCAGCTTGTTGTATGACTTGAAATACTTCTGTCGCGTTTGTAGGAAATTTTGTGGCAAGGGCAACTATTGCTTGGTCTGATAAGACATATCGTACACTTTCATCATGAATTCGAGCCTGAAACATAAGTCAGTATCAAAATGAGTTCGACAGACATTGGTTGGTCTTGTAAAGCATATAAATAGTTAAATATAAAAGGAACAGTATGCATAAAGAATAGTTAAATTAAAATAAGCAGGGAACAAGTCGGCACTACGAAGAATTTGCTGAAGAGTTGATTTGAAATAGATGAGTTGGTTGGGAGGAGAAAAGATATATCATATAGCTCATGAACGTTGGTAACTACACAGCATTGTAAGTAAGAGCATGATATGGTCAGTAGAGGCATAGCCTACAAGAAAATAGAAACAAGCAAGGACCACGCAATGTTACATGATGCAAAAAAGCAAATAAATTTAGTGAAACAAACATCACACGTGAACAAAACAAAATGCTGAATGTTGGACTCCCAGACTCAGCAGCACAAAAACAATTGTAAATGCTTACAAAGGTCGGTTCAGCCATAAACAACCATTGTTTCAAAGCTAAGGATGAGAGGTACAAGTTTAAGTTAATGATTTCTTCAAATTATATCATTCAGAGCGTCAAAATCTCAAGAGAATTACTATATAAATGCAGGACAGATTTTACTTTATAGCAAAGTACTTTTTGAGATTTGGCTATTTTTCAAATAGAAGTCATAATTTATACTATGTTTGGGAGTTTACTAATGGAGGGTAAGGGAAAAGAAAGGGGAAAAGAATAGGGGAGGGGAAGTGAAAGAAAGCGGAGGGAAAACATAATATCATGTTTGGGAGTTTAGTAAAGGAAATGGAGGGAAACCATCTATTAAGTATTAACCATTGGACTCATATCATGACGCTTCAAAACTCTTCACCTCCATCAAACCCCAATTTGAGGGGGAATAAAGTCATATGGAATGAAGGTAAAGTGAGGGTGCAATTTTCACCCCTCTTACTCTCTTTTCCCTTTAAAAGCTCCCAAATGGGATGAACCTTTTCCTTCCCTTCACCACTCCTCCATTCACTTCTAGCCAAATAGTGCTAGTTTAAACATAAATCAGTTGAGACTATATTTGTGTTCTTAAGTATGAAATATGAATCTCATTGATGATTTCTCGTGGACTATAGTGCACAATTTTACTCATTTTTGGCCAAGTCAATTTTTGTGTTCCCACATAAATTTTTTACGCGAACCGCCAAAGTTACAATTTCTCTTGAACTATAAACCTCAATCATGGCCAGTTTTAGACAAATCAATACTTGTTTTCCAACATAGGCGTATTTATGCAAGCTCAAAAATTCATGACTTCTCATGGACTATAACTCATAATTTTATTTTTCAGGCCAAATAATTTCTTACATTCCTGTATAAAAATATTTTGCAAGTTCCAAAGTTAATGATTCGTAGACAATAACCCACAATCTTGATTGTTTTCGTCCGAATCAACTCTTGCATTCGCACATAAAATATTTGTGCGGGCTCACAAATTCACAATTTCTCATAATCTATACCACGCTATTATGGTTGTTTTTGGTCAAATCAATTCTTAAAATCCCACATAAAAACATTTATGCAAGATCACTAATTTACGATTTCTCATAGGCTATAACCCACAATTTTGGCCTATATTATTTCTCTCATTCATGCATAAAATATTTACATGGGCTTCCAAATTCACGATTTCTCGTGAATTATAACAAATAATTTTGACCATTTTTGACCAAATTAGTTCTTACCGTTCCGCATAAAATATTTATGCGATCTCCCATACTTACGATTTCTCATAGGCTACAATCACGATTTCTCGTGGACTATAACCCACAATTTCGTCATTTTTTGCAAAGTCATTTCTTGTGTTTCTGCAAAGAAATGTTATGCAGGCTCCTAAATTCATGATTTCTCATGATTATAATGCACAATTTTTATTGTTTTCAACCAAATCAATTCTGTGTTCCAGCATATTTATATGAACTCTCAAATTCGACTAAATCAATTCGACCAAATCAAATGTGTAGTAGAAATAAAAAAGTTGTGATGGTCTTGTCGGTGTACACTAAAAGATAGGATAAGAAACGAGTAAATTCGTAGTAAATTAGATGTTGCGCTAATGAGGATAAAACGAGAGAGGATCAACTAAGATGGTTTGATCATGTACAACAGAGGCCTCTTAGCGTATCGGTTAGGAAAGTTGATAGCACTATAATTAATGGGACTAGGAGATCTAGAGGTAGATTAAAAAAACTTGGTTGGAAGCAATTAAGAAAGATATAATTATGTTGAACTTAACAGAGATGTCTCATAACACAATTGAATGGAAGAATAGGATTTTTATAGCGACCCCAAACATTTGGAACAAAGACTTTGATGGTGTGTGAGAACTCTCAAATTCATGATTTCTTATGGACTATAACTCACAATTTTCAATGTATCCGATCAAATAACTTCTTGTTTCCTACATAAAATATTTATGTGAGCTCCCAAATTCACGATTTCTCATGGACTATGACCCAAATTTTTGGCTATTTTCAACCAAATCACCTATTGCAACCCCAAATAAAATAATTATCGAAGTTCCCAAATTCACGATTTTTCGTGAACTGTAACCCTCAATCTTAGTAGCTTTTGGCAAAATCAATTATTGGTTTCATGCATAGAATATTTAAGTGAGCTCACAAATTCACGATTTCTCATAGATTATAACCCACAATTTTGACCATTTTAGGCAAAATAATTTCTTACAATCCCGCATAGAAATATTTATGCAAGCTTTCAAATTCACAACTTCTCGTCGACTATAACCCATAATGATAGTTGTTTCAGACTAAATAACTTCCCACGTTCCCATATATAACTATTTATTTGAACACTCAAATTCACGACTTTGTGGACTATAACTCACAATTTTGGATGTTTTTGGACATATCACTTTTGCATTCCTACATAAAATATTTATGCGAACTCCAAAATCCATGATTTCTCGTAGACCATAAAACAAAATTTTGGACATTTTGGGCGAATAACTTCAAGCATTCTTGCATAGAAATATGGATTAACTACATTTAAATACCATATTGTTTGCCTGATATAGCTCCAAAATACCAAAAGTTTAAAACCATATACTTAAATACACTAAGGTTTTTAAAACTTGCCTGAACTTGAAGTGCAACCCACAATTTTGACCAATTTAGGCTATGTAATTTCAGACATTCCCGCATAGAAATATTTATGCAAGCTCCCAAATTCACGACTTCTCGTGGGCTATAACCCACAATGGTAGTTGTTTTCAACTAAATAACTTCTTGTGTTCCCATATGGAAATATTTATTTGAACCCTTAAATTCACGATTTCTTATGGACGATAACTTGCAATTTTAGATTTTTTGGAGAAATCACTTTCGGTTTCCTCCATAAAATATGTATGTGAACTCTAAAATTAACGATATCCCATGGATCATAAACCACAATTTCGGACGTCTAGGCCAAAAAATTTCACACATTCTCACATAGAAATATGGATAAATTACACTTAAATACCCTACTGTTTACCTAATATTGCTCCAAAATACCATAAGTTTAAAACCCTACACTTAACATACCCTAAGGTTTCTAAACTTGCCCGAAATTGAAGTGCATGTTTTAGTAACTTTAAGGTATTTTAGTGAGGGTTTTAAGCTTAGTGTATTTTGAAGCAATATCGGGGAAAACAATAGGGCATGTAAGTGCAATTTACCTAGAAATATTTAAGCTAGCTTCCAAATTCGCGATTACTCGAGGAAAATAACCCATAATCTTGGTCTTTTTCAGCTAAATCATTTCTTTTGTTCCAAGATAAATTATTTATGCAAAGTCCCAAGTCACAATTTCATGGACTATAAATCATAATTTAGACCGTTTTCAACCAAACTAATTTTTGCATTCCCGCTTATTTATGCAGCCTCCCAAAATTCACAATTTCCTGTGAATTATAACCCATAATCTTGGTCTTCTTCGGCCAAATCATTTCTTACATTTTTGATAAATTATTTTTCCAAACTCCCAAGTTCACAATTTCTTACGGACTATAACCCACAATATTCACTGCTTTAGGCTAAATAATTTATTGCGTTCCCACTTAGAAATAACTCGCCAACTTCAAGATTTCGCTTGAACTATAACCCACACTTTTGGTCATTTTTTGATCAAATGGCCTCTTGTGCTCTTGTATGAAATGTTTATTCGAGCCCACTAAATTCACGATTTCCCACCTTAGTTGTTTTCGATCAAACCATTTCTTTCCCACCTTAGTTGTTTTCGATCAAACCATTTCTTACATTTTCGCCTAAAAAACATTTTTACGAGTTCCAAAATTGGAGATTTATCATAGTAACTTGCAACCTTGGTTATTTTCAACAAATTCAATCCTTGCATTCCCGCATAAATATTTATGCGAGCTCACAAACTCACAATTTCTCATAATCTATAACACACTATTTAGGTTGTTTTTGGAAAAATGAATTCTATAACACACTATTTTTATTATAGGGATCTTGCATAAATAGTTTTATGTGGGAAAGTAAGAATTCATTTTTCCAACAATTTTTTTCCATTTTAAGCCAAATCATTTCTAACATTCATGCATAAAATATTTATATGAGCTTCAAAATTCATGATTTCTCGTGAACTTTAACACACAATTTTGAACCAAATTAATTCTTTCCTTACCATGTAAAATATTTATGTGAGCTCCCGTGTTCACGACTTCTTGTGGACTTGTAATTAACAATTTTAGTCATTTTTAGCCAAATTATTTCTTGGGTTTCCATACAACTGTTTATACATGCTCCAAACTTCATGATTTCTCTAAAGTATAACCCTACAATTTTGCCCATTTTCAACCAAACCACTTCTTGCGTTCTTGCTTAAAATATTTATGTGAGCTCCCAAATCACACTCTCTCGTGGACTACAACTCATGATTTTGAATATTTTTGGTCAAATCACAACTTGTTTTTCTAAATAAAATATTCATGCAAGCTCTCAAATTCACAATTTATCGTAGTCTGTAAGTCAAATTTTTGGTCATTTTCAACCAAATCACTTCTTACATTCCCCGCATAAACATTTTCATGAGCTTCCAAATTCACAATCATTCATGAACTATAACCCTCAATCTTAGCAACTTTCGGCCAAATTAATTATTGCGCTCCTACATAAAAATATTTATTCGAGTTCACAAATTTACGATTTCTTTTAGACTATAACCTACAATTTTGACTATTTCGAGCCAAACAATTTAATATTTTCCCAACATAGAAATATTTATTTATGCGAGCTCCCAAATTTATGACTTCTTGTGGACTATAGCTCACAATTTCGGTCATTTTTTACCAAATAACTTCTTGTGCTCGCGTATAGAAATATTTAATCGAACCTCTAAATTCAACATTTCTTCTAGATATAACTCACAATTTTGTATGCTTTTCAACCAAATCATTTCTTGGCTTCCTCAATTATTTATGCAAGCTCCGACATTTACGTTTTCATAGATTGTATCCCACCAATTTCACGATTTCTTGTGGACTATGACTCAATTTTGATTGTTTTTTCAAATCATTTCCTACGTTCCAGTATAGAAATATTTGTGCGAGCTCCCAAATTTACAAGTCCTTGTGGACAATAGCCCAAATTTTTGGTTGTTTTAGGCCAAATAATTTATTGCATTACTGCATAGAAATATTTATGCGAGCTCAAATTCATGTTTTCTCAAGGACTATAAACCATAATCTTGGTGCTTTTCAGCCAAATATTATGTTCCCCATAAATTCTTTATGTAAACTCCCAAGTTCACAATTTCTCCTTGACTATAACCCACAACTTTGACTATTTTAGATGAAATAATTTGCTTGCATTCGGCTGCATAGAAATTTCGCGAGCTTACATATCAACGGACCAGCAACTTTCTCCTTAAAATCTGGTGGCTTTCAAGGCCAAAGGATATTATGTTCGCCCATAAATTTCTTTATGGCAAACTGCCCAAGTTCACAATTTCTGCGCATTGACTATGAACGCCACCGCACAACTTTGACTATTTTAAGATTGAAAATAATTTCTTGCATTCATGGCACTAGAAATATTTAATAAATGCTCACCGAAATTTTGATGATTTTCTCACGGGCATATATAACGGCGGCACAATTCGATCATTTAGGCGAAATCACTTTTTGCATTCCCAAATCACTTATGTGAGCTCTCAAATTCATGATTTCCTGTGAGTTATAACTATCAATTTTAGCCGCTTTTGGCCAAATAAATTCCAGCTTTCTCGCATAGAAATATTTCTGAGCTCGCAAATCCATAATTTTTTTAGACGATAACCCACAATTTTTGTTGTTTTAGACCAAACTATATGAGCCACAATTTTGACCCTTGTAGACCAAATGATTTCTTGTATTCCCGCTTAGAAATATATATTTATGCGAGCTTTCAAGTTCACGATTTCTCATGGAGTATAACTCAACAATTTTTGGTCTTTTTTCGACAGATGACTTATTACATTTTGTATAGCAATATTTATACGAACACCCAAACACGACTGCTTATGCACTATAACCCGCATTTTTTGTCATTTCCAACCAAATCAACTATTGTATAAATTCTTGTGCATTGCAAAATTAAAGATTTCTTGAGAACCCACAATCTTGACTGTTTTTCGCTAAATCAACTCTTGCACTGCTGCATAAAAACTTTATGGAAGCTCACAGATTCACAACTTCTCGTAATATATGACACTATTTTACTTTCTTTTAGCCAAATCAATTCTTAGGTTCTAGCATAAAAATGTTTATGTAAGATCCTTAATGATTTCTCATTGACTATAACCCACAGTTCTAGCCATTTTCAGCCAAGTCATTTCTTGCATTCATGCAAAAAAATATTCATATAAGCTTCCAAGTTCCAAATTCACAAGGTCTCGTCGATTATAACACAACTTTGACCGTTTTTAGTCAAATCAGTTCTTTTTTTCCGCATAAAATATTTAAGCGAGCTCTCATGTTCATGATTTCCCGTGGACTAGCCATTTTCGACAAAATCCTTTCTTCTGCTTTCGTGTAGAAATGTTTATGTGGGCTCCCAATCACGAATTCTCATTGATTATAACCCACAATTTTGACCGTTTTTGACCAAATCACTTTATGTGTTCTAGCATAATAAAATATTTATGTGAGCTCCTAAATTCACAATTTTTCGTAGAACATAACTGCAATTTTGAATATTTTCAGTCAAATAACATCTTGCATTTCTACATAAAATAATTATGTGAGCTCCCATATTCACGAATTCTCAAGGATTACAACCCAAAATTTTAGCTATTTTCAAGCATCATTTTCTTGCTTGCATTACTAAATAAAATTTTTATGGAAGCTCTCAAATTCACAATTGTTGGTGAATTATAACCTATAATTTTAGTCGTTTCGACTAAAGCACTTCTTACATTCCTACATAAAATATTTATGCAAGGTTCTAAATTCACGATTTTTCATTGACTGTAACCCCACAATTTTGGCTATTTTTGAAGAAAATCACTCATCTAGATTTAAGCAAGTTCTCAAATTCATGATTTCTCGTGGATTATATAACCCACAAATTTTGTCGTTTTCGATCAAATCACTTCTTGAATTATTGTATAAAAATATTAATGTCCGCCCCGAAATTCACGATTTCTCAAGAACTACAATCCATAATTTAATCACTTTATGCCAAATAATTTATGCATGAATTATTTATAAGAGCTCAATAATTCACAATTTCAAGCGGACTATAACTCATATTTTTCTCGTTTTAGGCCAAATAATTTCTTGCATTCCCACATTGAAATATTTATGTGAGCTCTCAAATTCATGGTATCTCGTGAGCTATAACCCATAAGTTCCGCAGTTTTTGGCCAAGTGACTTCTTGCATTCCTACATAAACTAGTTATCCAAGCTTTCAAATTCATGATTTTTCATCGTCAATAACCCACAATTTTGGTCATGTTTGAAGAAATAATTTCCTAGATTCTTGCATTTAAATTTTATTAGAGCTACCAAATTCACGATTTCTCGTGACTATAAACCCTAATTTTAGCTATTTTTAGCCAAATCATTAACATTCCCACATAAATTAATTATGCCAGCTCCTAAATTTACAATTTCTCGTAAACTATAACCATTAATCTTAGCGCTTCCGCCAAATCAATTCTTCCTTTCCTGGATCGAAATATTTATGTGAGCTCAAAAATTCACGAACTCTTGAAATACGACCCTCAATTCTGACCGTTTGAGGCCAAATAATTTCTTGAATTACCACATAGAAATATTTATGCAAATTTTCAAATTCGTGATTTCTCGTGGACTATTATTTTAGTTGTTTTCGACCAAATCATTTCTCATATAGAATATTTATTCGAGCACCCAATTCCCAATTTCTTGTGGACTATAACCCACAATTTTGATCATTTCACGCCAACTAATTTCTTGCATTTCTGCTTAGAAATATTTATGCAAGCTTTCAAATTCACGATTTCTCATGGATTATAGCCCATAATTTTGGTTAGTTTCAACCAAATGACTTCTTGTGTTCATGTATAACAATATTTATTAGAACCCCTAAATTCACAATATCTCATGAACTATAACTCACAATTTTAGCAGTTTTCAGCTAAACCAACTCTTGTGCTCCCGGATAAAAATAACTACCCGCGTTGCAAACTTATCAATTTCTCGAGAACCCACAATCTTGTCTGTTTTCACCAAATCAACTCTTGCATTGCCATATAAATTATGTGAGCTCACAAATTCACAATTTGTCAACTTCTCAAAATCTATAACATATATTTTGTTTGGTTTTTGACCAAATCAATTTTTTTTACATTCCCGCATAAAAATGTTTATGCAGACTTCCTAATTAATGATTTCTCACGAACTATAACCAACAAATTTGTCCATTTTTGGCAGGGTCATTTCTTGCATTCATGCATAAAATATTTAAACCAGCTTCCAATTTAACGACTTCTCTAACATACAATTTTGACTGTTTTCAAGGAAGTCAGTTCTTTCCTTTTTGCATAAAATGTGTCACATATTCATGGTTTTCCGTGGACTATATAACCAACAATTTTGGCCTTTTTTGGCCAAATCATTTCTACTGTATCCGCATAGAATGTCTATGTGGACTCCCAAATTCATGATTTCTCATTCATCATAACTCACGATTTTGACCATTTTTTACCAAATCACTCCTTGTGTTTCAGCATAAAACATTTATGAGAGCTCCCAAATTCACAATTTCTCATGAAATATAACAAGCAATTTTGGATAGTTACAATCAAATCACATCTTGCATTTCTACATAAAGTATTTATGCGAGCTTGCATATTTTACGATTTTCTGTGAACTATATCCCATCAATTTTGATCATTTTTAGCCAAATCAATTATTGCGTTTCCACCTAAGAATGTTTGTGGGCTCCCAAATTCACGATTTCTCGCTAATTATAACCCACAATTTTGATTGTTGACCAAATTCTTTCTTGCTTCCCAGCATAAAATATATATTTAGGCTCCTAAATTAACAATTTTGCATAGAATATAACTGGCAATTTTGGAAGTTTTAGGTCAAATCACTTGCATTCCTACATAAAATATTTATGCGAGCTCTCAAATTCATAATTTCTTGTGGACTACAACCCAAAATTTTGTTTGTTTTTAAACAAATCATTTCTTGCGTCACCGCATAAAATATTTAGACGATCTCCCAATTTTACAATTTCTTGTGGACTATAACTCAAAATTTTAGTTGTTTTCAGTCAAATTCCTTCTTGCTATCATATATAAAATATTTATGTAAGCTCTAAAATTAACGATTGTGGTTTATAGCCCATAATTTTGGCCTTCTTGGCTAAATCAGTTCTTGCCTTTCTGCATAAAATACATACATGCAAGCTCTCAAATTTATGATTTTTCATGGACTGTAATCCATAATTTTTAGCATTTTCAACTAAATCAATTTTTGCATTCACACAAACAATTTATGCAAGCTTCCAAATTCACAATTTCTCATTGACTATAACTCACAATCTTGGCTATTTTTGGCAAAATCCCTTGCAGTCCAACGTAAATTATTTATACAACTTCCCAAATTCACAGTTCTCATGGATTTTATAACCTACAATTTGTCATTTTCAGCCAAATCATTTCTTGCATTCTTGTGAAGAAATATTTACGCAAGCCCCAAATTCATGATTTCTCAAGGGCTATAATCCATAAGTTTAGTCGTTTTATGCCAAATAATTTATGTATGAATTATTTATGAGAGCTCAATAATTCACAATTTCTAGTGGACTATAACTCATATCTTTTGTCGTATTAGACCAAATAATTTCTTACATTCCCGTAAAGAAATATTTATGCGAGCTCCCAAATTCATGATATCATGCGGAATATATAACGCATAATTTTGGCAGTTTTTGGCCAAGTCACTTCTTGCGTTCTCACAAAAGTCAATTATGCGAGCTCCCGAATTCATTTTTCGTGAACCAGCACTAAAGGTGCATACCATTCGAATACGGTTAGGATGACACTTACCATTTATTTTCAAAAAAAGATATGGATGCAGATATTCTTTAGCAATGAAAAGTCATAAATATATCTGCATTAATGAAAATTATTACAGTTTGGAAATTAGCGAAGCGGATACGGATATGATCACATATTCAAATCGAATATTTGGGAAATGAATGACTTGGATGTGTATAAACACGTAGTATAGGATAGTATCTACAATTGGAATCACTTATTTAGCATTTAGCATATCCATATCTGCTTATGAGTTACATACGAGTTATAGGTACACATTTCGGTAAAAAAGTCATAATAATATTTATGATAATTGGAAAAAGAAATGAATTAGATATAAGAAAAATGGATACGGATATTATTCAAATACAAGCAAATATATATATGATCCAGTTATAAACATAAACAAATTTTAATTTCCTAGATGGAAGCTAACTTATTTGAATTGGAAAAATACACTAGACATAGCTGACTTATAATTTGAATTGGAAAAATAGAGTAGACATAGAAATTAAAAAGAATTTGAAAAAACTAAACGTATTTTTTGTTGGATAAACCTGTATTTTCTTGGAAGTAACACCCGCTAGATTCATGATAGGACACTACACAGAACTAAATGTAATTTTATTTTTTGTTTCTTTCTTTGTTGGGACTTGGAAAGTGTGTACTTTTAATTAATTAATAAGCCCATCATTCAAATCTTTTAGACAAGAAGAGCCCTGAAACCCACTCATCCACGTGGGGACCTATCCACATTATGGATTGACCAGATATCGAGATCCAGATCTTGTTTTTGGAGCAAAACTGGATCCGTATCCAGCTTTTACCTGCACATCAATATTCGGATCCGGATCCAGATTTTGATATTCATTTTGAACTGATTTGAATCCATTTTTCCACATATAAATATATATCTGAGCTACAAAATTCACAATTTCCCAAGGACTCGACCTCCTCAACCGTTTTCAAATCACATTTTGTATTCTCGCATAAATTATTTATGCAAGATCTCAAATTTACGATTTGTCGTGAATTATAACCCTCAATCTTATTCATTTTCAACCAAATAAATTCGTGCGTTCCTGCATAGAAATATTTATATGAGCTCACAAATTCACAATTTTTCTTGTGAACTATAACCCACAATTTTGACCATTTGAGGCCAAATAATTTACTACATCCCCGCCCCCGCCCATTGAAATATTAATGTGAGTTCTCAAATTTATAATTTCTCATGGACTATAACTCACAATATGGTTGTTTTCGGCGAAATCGTTTTTTGTGCTCCCATATAGAAATATCTATTCGAGCTCCCAAATTCATGATACCTCGTGGACTATTATCCACAATTTTAACCATTTACAGGCAAATAATATCTTGCATTCTCGTTAACAAGTATTTATCCGAGCTTTTAAATTCATGATTTCTCGTAGACTATTAACTTACAATTTTAGTTGTTTTGACCAAATGATTTCTTGTGCTTCCAAATGGAAATATATTTATTCAAAGCCTAAAATTCACAATTTTTTCATAGGCTATATAACTACAATTTGGTTGTTTCTAGCCAATTCAATTCTTTGTATTCCTCGCAATAAGAGTACTTATATGTTTTGCAAAATTAACGATTTCTTGAGAACACACAATCTTGGCCATTTTTAGGCAAATAAACTCTCGCACTCCCACATAAAAACTATGCGAGCTCACCAATGCACAATTTCTCGTAATCTATAACACTATTTTGCTTTTTTTGGCCAAATAAATTCTTACATTCCCACATAAAAATGTTTATACAAGCTCCCTAATTTACAATTTCTCATGGACTATAACCCATAATTTTGGCTGTAATCGACGACTTCATTTCAACATTCATGCATAAAATATTTAGCTTTCAAGTTCACGGTTTCTCGTGGATTATAACACAATTTTGACCGCTTTTAGCCAAATCAATTCTTTACAATGCAAAAAATATTTATGTGAGCTACCATATTCACGATTTCACATGGTTTGTAACCCATTGTTTTTGGCCAAATCATTTCTTGTGTTTCCGCAAAGAAATGTTTGCGGTCTTCCAAATTCACAATTTCTCATTGATTATGAAACAATTTTGACCTTTTTCAACCAAATCACTTCTTGTGTTCCTACATAAAATATTTATGCAAGCTCCCTAATTCACGATTTTTCATAGAGTATAACCTGCAATTTTGGATGTTTTTAGTCAAAATATTTTGCATTCTTAAATAAAACATGAATACGAAGTTTGAAATTAACAATTTCTCATGGAATAGAACTCAAAATTTTAACTATTTTCAAACAAATCACTTCTTGCGTTATAGCAAAATACTTATGTGACCTCCCAAATTTATGATTTTTCATGTACTTTACCTAAAAATGTTCACTATTTTCCGATCAAAACTACCTAACAGAAAAATATTCATGTGAGCTCCTAAATTAACAATTTCTCGTAAAGTATAACCCACAAGTTTGGCCTTCTTGGCTAAATTAGTTCTTGCCATTCTGCATAAAATATTTATGCAAGTCCTCAAATTCACGACTTCTTGTAGATTATAACCCGCTATTTTAGCCATTTTTAACTAAATCATTTCTTGCATTCTAACTTAAAATATTAATGCGAGCTTCCAAATTCATGATTTCTCATTGACTATAACCCACGATTTTGGCTATTTTCCACTAAATCACTTGTTGTCAAGCATAAATTGTTTACACAAACTCCCAAATTCACAATTTCTCATAGACACCAACAATTTTTCGGCATTTTCAATTAAATCACTTCTTGCAGTCTTGTATAGAAATATTTACGCGAACTCCTAAATTCATGATTTCTTGGGTTACTATAATCCATAATTTTGATCGCTTTTTGCCATCTCTGAAGCACTCATTCGCCCCCAAAGGCCACTAATCCGTGTCCGACTCGAATCGGATACAGATTCGTCACGACACGTGCACAACGTGTCGGACACGGTCAATCCATGTCCGACACGGGTCAACGGTCAAATTAGGTTCGAACACGGTCAAAGGAGCTCAGACACGGCTCGGATTCGTCGAAGACCGATGTTTGGTGGAAAATTTTGCAGTAAAAGAAATGAAGGAAAATTGATTTGTATCCCTTTAATCTCGATTACAAAGAAATGAAGGAAAATTGATTTGTATCCCTTTAATCTCGATTACAATTGGATTTCCTGATTACAAAAGAGAAGAGAATGATCTGGATTCTCCCCTTTGTTTAATTCTGGGTTCTTCACGGTAGCGATGAGATGCCTCCCTCGAATGCTCGCGTCGAGTTTGCTTCTCGTTAACGATCCGATGTCTTGTTTTACTGGAATGTGATCTTCTCCTCACGATTTGACGTTGTGGAGAACTTGCGTGGCAAGTTTTAGAACTCTGCTTGAAGACTGATGGCTTGAGAAGCTGGGGACTGATACACAAAGTGGCCTGATACGCAAAGCCTAGGGAGCTATCTGCAAGCACTTATAATTACTGAGGTCCTATATGAAATGTCCAGCTCAACAACTGTATAACTGTTTCTGTTTTCTGTTTGTTTTCTGTTGTGGGCTGTGTGCTGTTTGTGCACGTGCGCAAACTTCAACTCAGAGGTTAGCTTGTATAAATAGGGAATTGTACAATTGAGTATGATATGAATGAAATTAGAGCTCTGTTCTTCTTCTCAACTCAACCCCTGTCTTCATTCTCTCTCAATTCTCCCAATTCTTTCTATCACCATTTCCCTTAAGTTTGTTTCAGGCTCATCATGGCCAGAATCATCCCCAAAGGAACCAATCGAGGATTCAGTCCCTCACATAAACATAAATGCATTTCTACGAAATAAAATATTTTGATTCTAAAATCCTGGGTCCGTCATGAAATAAACTTGCTAGTAAATTGTAGCACTTTAAAGAAATTAACTTCAATTATACATCTGAATGTTTGTTTGGGTCAAGATCCTTGATTAAAAACAGATCAGAGAAATATCACATGGAAAACTAAGTATTTGCAACTTTTGTATATATATCATTCCCCATGATTTACTAATAGGAGTTAAAAGTTAGATATCTTCATTAAAAAAAATTGTACTTGCTTTCATATAGATATCCATCATAATCATACTGCTGTTGATTTCGTTTTCTATTCTCAGCTGTTCAATCCATCAAAATTGTGCATTCATGTTGACTGCTAAAGTGGTATAAGTGGAGCTTGGTGACTTGGAGGATATCTATCGCTTAATTGGGAAAAAAATATTATACAGGACCCTCTCTAGAAAATCATAAATTGAACAATTTTTTTGCATGTTTTAATACACATTTTAGAGTTGGTGCCACTGATAAATTGTTTTGACTGTATTGATATAATACTAATTGGTGACTTGCACTGATACAATGTTTTAATGGCATTAATATTAGTTACAGTAATATAAGATATTAATATTGGTGTTTTTGATAGAGAGCGAGACACCTATTTTTTATTTTTTTTTGAGCTGAAAAAGTAGGGTTAAAAGCCCTGCTCATAAAAAACTATTATTATTTAGAAACAAAGATAAAAACAAATACAAAAGAGCAACACAAACTAGATGTAGAACCAGTGAGAATGCAGTAGGTAAGGAGCGGACATATGTCGTCACCTACCAAACTGTACCCACATCGATTCTACTTAGGTAGCTGGTGCAAAATACATAATTACAAAAGAGGATAAAGAGCAACCTGCTAGAACAACAAACAGTAGCAGTTTTCCAAAGTAATGGATGCAGAAACAGTTTTCAAAACATAGCAACCTAGTTGATAAGAGAAGCAACTACAGATTTCCAAAATAAGGGGGGGTGTCCTTATCCAACAGCAGCTATGGAGAGTCCTGAGTTGGGGAGCTTGGTGTGAGGTTGTCCCCATCTGCCTTGACAATCCTGTTAGCAAGCTCCTGAAGTCCGATGTTAGATGCAGCCCTACGCAGTCTCCTTGCAAGCCTCTCATCTGCAGCACCTGTCCAAAATATGGTATATCTCCCAATATTAGAAGCAATGTGAAGAGGATTAGATTGACTATCCTTGAAAATAAGAACATTTCTACTGAACCAAATCCACCAGCAAAAACAGGGTAGCAGAATTCTCCAAATGGTTTTCATGTCCGAACATAGATTGGGAGATTTGTGGAACATTATCAGTTCCTCTATGGTCTCTGGCCAGCAGATAGTTGGAACAGAGGGAAGGATGATGGACCATATAGCACGAGCAAAGAGATCGATAATATATAGAACTGTTGCATGAACTGTCAATAACTCTGACAAATTTTATTGCTTGGAGTAGGCAGTAACTCAAGTTTTTGAAACTCAAGCAGCATAAAAAGTTTGAGGAGCCGTATGTGCAAAAGTATTTTTTAAATTTCTTTTATTTATATTTATATAGGATTTTCTACAACCTCTGACCTCTCCTAAGTCTTTATTGTTTATCCATGGTCTAGATCAGGGCCATCAGGCTCCAAACTGATTACAGAGTTGCTAATGATCGAGCTCATATCATTTTTAAAACGCGAAGTGTATTGAGGGATGGGTTCAATTAATTTGATTCCTATATCGGTACTGGTAGAAAATGGATATGGATCATCTCCACTACAAAAAAAAAGTAGTGGAGAGACCACTACTTTTAATCTTAATCGTTGATTATTTAGTAGGCGGTTATGATATAATCTAAATCTAATACTCACCATACCTCCGTGTATTACAATAATTCCTAATTTGTACTCAAAGAAAAAATCACAACCACCAACTAGATAATCAATGGTTGTGATTATGTAGTGGTCCCTCTACTATTTTTTAGATAGCGGAGAGGATGCGAATCCGTAGAAAAGGACTCTTACATACTAGGAATTATAGCGAAAACAAAGGGAATTAGCGAAGTAAATGACTTTTACACACCCTCATCGCATTAAAAATAAACGTCGGATCAGCTCGATCCTTTTGGCACTTAATTAAAGGCCGGACAGAGGTCCAAGGTTTGGTTAAATCACTTTATATCAGGACACCTCATGCCATTTACCCAGTGGTCAGGGGTGTTTTCGGAAATGAGAGGGTGATGTCATCATCATTAGTAAAAACATTTAAAGCCGGAAGAAGGAGGTCATAATTATAAGGTCATGGGTTGCAAGTCACCTGCCATCATTAACTCAAACTTCAATTCTCTCTTTAATGCAAGTTGAGAGCTCTCTCTCTCCACAAATATTGAATGCCAACTTTCATGCTCTCTCTCTCTCTCTCTCTCTCTCTCAATCCAAGGAGCTCAAGAGCTCAACCAATTACCCTTGTAGGCATACTGTTGAAAGCCTTAGATACTGTACAGGATCTAGGAATAAATTTTCTAAGCTAACTCCAACCATGAAAAGAGCGCAAGATAATGCTCTAAAGAAAGGGACCCCGCCAGCCTTTTTTTAGTTACGGTCAGGGGGTTTGGGTCAGCAGGTTTTGTGATTCCGGTTCGGGCTAAACTTATTTTTGGGTTTGTACTTTGGGTCCATTAATGAGATGGATGAGCGAAATTCACAAAACCCCCTCGAAATTTTGGTGGGATGCACACAACACCAACACATAGGGAGTTACTATCAGACAAGAGAGTCAGATATTATGTGGCTTGAAGCAATGACCATAGTATCCTATTATTAAGTAGGACGATAGTGGGAGCACTCTATTGGTCACCTTGACTGGGTCAAGATGAGGTTATTGTATACTTATATATTGAAGCGATTGAAGTGGAATCCTGACGCCCACTTTACCTGTTTACTATTAGTTGGACTATGGGTCTGACTTGACATATGGGGTGTTGCCTTATTGGAAGATGTTAGGGATTCAAGCTACTCGACCACCTGTCAAATATGAACCCTCTGCGGAGTTTTCCCGACTGAATCTTGTGTTAAGACAATAGAAAGAAGAAATCTCAGCAAATTAAAATCATTGCAAGAAAAGAGAACACCGAGTTTTAACAAGGTTCGACAGCTTGCCTATGTCCTCGGGAGCCACACAAATAATTTTCTTTAATATTAAAGAAGATACAAGCTTGCAAAAGAGAAGATCTCAAACTTAAGATCTCTCAAAAGAGAAGCAACAGAAACTATTTGTTCTTCTATCAAGGCGTGAGATTTTCCAACATGAAAAATCTCCTCACAAAAGGAGCTACATGAACTCTCCTTAAATAGATGAGTTTTCTCCTCTGAAAACTCGTGCTCAAAATCACAGGAAAAGACACCAAAGCCACCGCCAACCTCTTCTGAGAAAAGTGTCTCGAGAATCTCCTCAATCTCATCTCGTGCACAAGGTTCCCTTAAATAGGGAAACTCTAGCCAGCTGGATCCAGGCCGTTCACACTCGACATCGCCTGTGAAAAGGTCACTCGAGCTCGCCTGTGACTTGCCCACTCGAGCTTTCCTGTTAGCCCTCTTCAAGCTTGCCTACAACCAGTCGCGAACCTCGCCTGGAGGTGTCCCGCTTGAGCTCGCCTGATCACGACCTTGCCTGAAAAACTAACCTCGTCTGCAGCTGGATTTTGAGCTCACCTGTTAGCGTCGAGCTCGCCAGCACCTCGTCGTCGACCTCGTCTGCAGCTATCGTTCCGAGCTCGCCCGCTCAGCACTCGAGCTCGCCTGCTGAAGACCTCGCCTGAAGCCCCTAATCATTCGACCTCGCTTGGAGAAGTCCGCCTGCAGCTCATCAACGACCTCGCTTGCAACCCACGCGAGCTTGCCTCCCGCGTTGACCTCGCTTGAAGCTCGTTACTGACAGGTTTGGGTCTACACCTATTTTCCAACAATCTCCCACTTGGAGACCAAACCACCATCAGCAGGCTTTCTCTTAAGAAACATCTTCTCCCGTGTGGTTCCACCTTCATCACCTATGCATGAAGGCCAACTGAAGTTGCACACAACTTCAGTTTCTGAATCGTGACTGCCTTAGTCAACATATCTGTAGGATTTTGGCTCCCTAAGATCTTCTCTAAATGTAACTTCCCATCCTTAATCATCGAGCGTATGAAGTGGTAACGTAACTCGATGTGCTTCATTCTAGCATGAAATATTAGGTTCTTAGCAAGATGTATAGCACTCTGGCTATCACAATAAAGAAATTCGTTCCCCCGCTTCAGATCCAACTCTTCCAAGCACCCGGTTAACCAAATCATCTCCTTGCTCACCTCGGTTACTACGATATACTCTGTCTCAGTTGTGGACAACGTCATAATCTTCTGCAAATGTGAGACCCAGCTCACTATTGTCGACCCTAAGGTATAAACATACCCCATGGTGCTTCGCCTTGTATCATGATCACTGACAAAATCTGCATCCACGTATCCTTGTAGTACTAACTATTTTCTCCCAAAACGTAGTGGCATATTCGTAGTCCCTCTCAGATATCGTAATATCCACTTCATGGCCTCCCAATGCTACTTCCTTGGGTCGCTTACAAACCTGCTCATAACTCCCACTGCATGAGCAATATCCAGCCTCGTGCAAACCATTGCGTACATCAGACTACCAATGGCTGATGAATAAGGCACCTTTCTCATGTGTTCCTTCTCTGTATCAATCTTGGGCGATTGTTCTCCGGATAACTTGAGCTGGCTTTCAAGGGGCGTGCTAATGATTTTAGCATTTTTCATGTTGAATCTTTGAAGTATTTTCTTAATGTATTCAGACTGACTCAACTTTAGCGTCCCCTCAACCGCATCTCGGCTGATCCGCATCCTAAGAATCTGCTTCGCTGCACCCAGATCCTTCATGACAAACTCCTTTGCTAACTGCTTCTTCAGCTTGTTTATCTCCTGCAAACATGGTCCTGCAACTAACATGTCATCAACATACAACAATAACATGATATAACTGGACTCGAACCTCTTGAAGTAACAATAATAATCTGAATTGTATCTGCCATAGCCATTGCTCTGAATGAAGTTATCGAACTTCTTATACCACTGTCTTAGGGCCCGTTTTAATCCTTTCTTGAGCCTACACACCATCTCTTCCTTTCCTTCCTCAATGAAGCTAACATGTTGCTTCATGTAGATTTCTTCATCCAAGTCACCATGAAGAAAGATAGTCTTCATATCTAACTGCTCAAGGTAGAGATTTTCAATAGCTACGAAGCTCAATACCACCTTGATGGTTGTGAGCTTCACAACAGAGGAAAACATTTCTATATAATCTACTCCTTCCCACTGTTGGAACCCCTTCATAACTAATCTGCCCTTGTTTCTCTTTCTTCCATCACTCTCCTGCTTAACCCCGTAGACCCACTTGTTATGTGAGGTTTTCTTCTATAAAGTAGCGAGGCTAACTCCCATGTCCCGTTAGAGTGGAGAGAATCCATCTCTTCTTGCATTGCATGCTCCCACTAATGAGATTCGCTCACTTACATAGCCTCCTCATAGCCTTCCGGTTCTCTGTTATCTGTCAAAAGTAGGTAGTCTAGTGACGAGAGATACATGGGATTCAGTTTGGGTACCCTGAATGACCTCCTAAGCTCTTCGTTCTGGGTAGTCGGTTCTACACCTAGAGTCTCCTCTGTTCTTCAGTCAGAATTGACATTATCTCCCCCATCTGGAAGTTTCTCTAAATCTATATACTCGGATGCGTCCACATCTGTAGTGCTACTCCCATTGCTTTGGCCAGCCTTAGCATTATCCTTGTTCTTGTACATCACTTCCTCATTGAATATGACGTCTCGATTCCTGATGATTTTCTTGTTCTTCTCATCCCAAAAACGACACCCGAACTTATCAATGTCGTACCCAATGAATGTACACTTCAGTGACTTAGCTTTCAGCTTGTCTCTATCATGATCACTGATGTGGACATGTGCCACACAACCAAAGACTCTCAAATGTGAGAGATTAACCTTCTTGCCACACCAAACCTCTTCCGGAATCCCAAAGTTTAATAGAACTGATGACCCGTGATTTATCAGGTACGTTGTTGTATGCACCGCGTCCGTCCAAAAAGTTTTTGGTAGACCTACATGTAGACGTATGCTCTCCGCACGCTCTGTAAGCATTCTATTTATTCTTTCTGATACGCTGTTCTGTTAAGGCGTTTCTGGAGTAGTCCTCTCCAAACGAATCCCGTTCAGAGCACAAAACTTCTTGAACTCCTCCAGTTCATATTCTCCATCATCGTCTGATCTCAGGCAGTTCTTTTTTAGATCTGTCCCATTCTTCACTATGACTTTCCACTTCTCTTAAAGATGTTGAACACCTCTGACTTGTGCTTCATGAAGTATACTCATACATTCCTCGAGTGATCGTCGATAAAGGTAACGTAGTACGCCGATCCGCCAAGAGAAAACATGCTAGCTGGACCCCATACATCTGTATGAACAAGCTTTATCTTGTGAGCTTTAGGTGGTCTTTCATTCTTCAGAAAACTAACTCTCTTCTGCTTCCCAAAGACGCAGTCTTCACAAACATCGACTTTCACCGAATCGATGTCGATTAACTTTCCTTCTCAGTGTAGAATCTTCATACCCTTCTCACTCATGTGTTCCAGCCTATTGTGCCATAGATATACACTTTCTTTGCCTGCTGTAATTGCAAGGGTGTCACTCACATATAAAGTTAGGTAGAGGGTACCAGTCTTGTTGCCATGGGCAACCACCATTATACCGTTGGAGATTTTTCACGAATCTTCGGTGAATGTTGTAACATAGCCTTCTGTTCTAAGCTGGCCAACCGAAATAAGATTCCTCTTCAACTTCAGTATGTGTCTGACAATATTCAGAGACCACTTGGAGCCCTTCAACTGTATTTGCACATCACCTCTTCCAATGATACTACATGGTTCATTATCCCCCAAGTATACTTTCTCAAAGTCCCCTGCTACATAGTTCTGAAAGAGCTTCCTATTAGCAGTGGCATGGAAATAGGCTCCCGAATCAATAACCCATGAATCAGAATCATTATCCATAGTGAGAATCAATGCATCTTGCACAATATGAGCCTCCTACTCATTTTTGTCCTTCTTTGGTGCTTTACAGGTAGAAGACATATGGCCCTCTTGGTCGCAGTTCCAACATTTTTCTTTGATAGGTCTCACCTTCGAGTTTGACCTCTTCTTCTTCGACTTTGATCGATTCCTATTTTGGTTCCCCTTATTATGGCTTCTGCCTCTCTGCTCGAGATTTTGGGTTGAACCTGAACATTCTGATTCATTTGATTTTCTTCTAATATTCTCGGATAGAATCATGGCTACCACCTCGTTCAACTTCAACTTCTCCTTCCCTGCCGAGTTACAGATTGTGGTCACGCAACCTGCCTAACTATCCAATAACTGCGATAGTATCAATAGGGCATACACTTCGTTATCAAACATGATGTCGACTGAGATGAGTTGATCAACAATCGTGTTGAACTCGTTGAGATGTATCGTGAAGGAACATCCTTCTGCCATCTTGAGGTTGAATAGCGCTTTGACGAGATGTACCATATTTGCAGCTGACGGTTGCTCGTATATTATTGAGAGTGCTTCCATAAGTCCACCATCGTCTTCTCCTTTAATATATTATGTGCTACAGATTTTGCGGGGGGCCAATCGGACCTGCCCTAGGGCTTTTTGATCCAATATTTCCCAGTCCTTATCGAATTCCTCTTTCTTCTTTCCTTTTGCTTTACCCATCAACGAACGGTAAATATTCTTTTGGTACAGATAGTTCTCTATTTGTGACTTCCAGTAGGCGAAGTCTGATCCGTCAAACTTCTTAATTTTAGATTTTTCTTTTTCTGTCATTTCTTACACACACAGATCTAAACAAGAGCTCTGATACCAGTTATTAAGGATTCAAACTACTCGACCACCTGTCAAATATAAACCCTCTGCGGAGTTTGCCCTACCAGATCTTGTGTTAAGACAATAGAAAGAATAAATCTTAGTAAATTAAAATAATTGTAAGTAAAAAGAACACCAAGTTTTAACGAGGTTCGACAACTTACCTACGTCCTCGGGAGCATAATTTCTTTTAATATTAAAGAAGATTACAAGCTTGCAAAAGAGAAGATCTCAAACTTGAGATCTCTCAAAAGAGTAGCAACAAAAACTATCTATTCTTCTATCAAGGCGTGAGATTTTCCAACAGGAAAAATCTCCTCACAAAAAGAGCTACAGGACCTCTCCTTAAATAAACAAGTTTTCTTCTTTGAAAAATCATGCTCAAAATCACTGGAGAAGACATCAAAGCCGCTGCCAATCTCTTCTGAGAAAAGTGTCCCGAGAATCTCCTCAATCTCATCTCGTGCACAGAGTTCCCTTAAATAAGGAAATCCTAGCCAGCTGGATCCAGGCTGTTAGCACTCGACATCGCATGTGAAAGGTCGTTCAAGCTCGCCTGTGACTTGCCTACTCAAGCTCGCCTATTAGCCCTCTTCAAGCTCGCCTGCAACCAGTCGCGACCTTGCCTGGAGGAGTCCCACTCGAGCTCGCCTGATCACGACCTCGCCTGCAAAACCGACCTCGCCTGCAGCTAGATTTCGAGCTCGCCTGTTAGCGTCGAGCTTGCCAGTGCCTCGTCATTGACCTCGTCTGCAGCTATCGATACGAGCTCGCCCGCTCAACACTCAAGCTCGTCTGCTGAAGACCTCGCCTGAAGCCCCTAATCATTCGACCTCGCATGGAGAAGTCCACCTGCAGCTCATCGACGACCTCATCTGTAACCCACATGAGCTCGCCTCCCGCGTCAACCTCGCCTGAAGCTCGTCGCTGACAGGTTTGGGTCTACAACCATTTTCCAACGGAAGATCCCAATCATATCGCGAGGTGATATGGACAAATAAGTTAATTACGAGGTAATAAAATTTGGGTTTGTATGATATTTATTTAATGACATATGCTCTCAAGGATAAAGAAATAATACCGTAGCACGTTGCCATACGATGTACGTTGCTAAGGTTAGATATAAGGAGGTCAAGGGATGGATCTCTGCTTCCTTGTTGTGTGAGCCCTTATAGACGACCACCGGTGATAGAGGGCATTCACTAAACCCTTAGAGACACTGAGATATCTAGAAAGGTTATTATGAGAGTCTGCTACTTGGTTGTTGTTTCCTATTGTGATAAAACAATACTGCACATGTGGGGCGGTGTCGGGAAAGCAGTTGATTAAACGCTTAAATATTCAGGACAAGAGGAAGATTGAACGACATGTCTCTTGATTATATCACATGCACAACTCTTATTTATGCCAGGGGCAAAATTTAAGAGTGCGATGAATCGAGGGCAAAACTGAGTGTTCATTTTCATGGATTTGGCTTTGATGCTACCCATTTGCAGGTTCTCAACGGTCCACGCAACACTAATGATGTGGACATAGTATTGACAAGAAAGGAGAATCATAGGGAGATTTTGATAGGGGAGTCAACAGCTGAGGGAGTTAGCTCAGGAAGCAATAGATGAGACTCCACTACAAGAAATCCGGTATTTAACGACCAAAATCAGTGAAGGGACCAATTGGCCGTCATTAATGTGCATATATTAACGACGGGTTTTAAAGCCTTCGTCGAGTGATTACAAAAATTAAAGGAATGATGTGAGATGAGATAACGGCTTTCTAGTCCCTTCGTTGATTTAATCCTAATACCGTCGTTATTGGGTCTACTTAAAGATGAAGGGGTACATTACCTTCATTGATGATCCTCCTAGTCATAATTAGGGTTTTATCTTTCCCTTAAAACACTAATACTTTTTGCCCAAATATTTCTGAACTCGGTGGATCTTGCATCTCACAAATCCTCTCCCCTCTCTCGGCCTCTTTGCCTAAATTTTAATGGCGGCAACGACTGGGAGGCCAACGAAATAGGCCCTCATGTGGCCCTTCTTCTTGATCCTCACCCTCCACTCCCTCGTCATCTTCCTCTTCAGCCGTGGCTTCCTCCTCACTCGCACCGAGCTCTCATCCTTCAGCCACTGTTCCGATCTCTCTCAAGCCAACTCCAGCAACCCCTGCTCTTTCCCCTCTCAACCTGAACCCGAACCCGAGCCCGATGGCAAGTGCTGGACCCGGCCAACTGTCGATCGCCTCGTCATGATCGTCCTCGATGCCCTCCGGTGAATCTCACCCCTAAACCCCTAAAATCTAGGGTTTTGTTATGTCGCTGGTCAGGTTTGATTTCGTGGCGCCGAGCACTTTCTTCCAAGGTTAGTGATTTCATTCTGTTCAGTATGTTGAATTTGGCTAACTTTAATACACCAAAGTTTCGAACTTTTGTTAGTTCTGTGTTACAATTTGACACTCCAGAGTTTTCAAATTCATACCTTCATTAATAAGCATGTATCAGATGTAAGTCCAGAATTTTGAAGAATTATCGAGACAGTGTCACCTTTATCTCTGTATCTAAGATTTAATGAGATTCAAATGAGATGATCACTTGTTTCTTTTGAAATAATTCTATTAATTGCTGCTACTTCTCGTTCTAACATGCTGTATTTGCTTCATTCTTCATTCAGAAACCCGCAACTGAAGTCTATACCAAATTTAGCGAATGACCTGCAGAAGGTTTACCTCTTGATGTCCAGAACAAATAAAGATGAGCCATTGAACTTTGGTTTCGAAGAAACTCGTGAGGAGAAAGAAGAGGAAATTGTTGGGTTTTTGTGTGCCCTCAAACCAGTTTTTCATACTGAGACACTTGTATCTGATTTGTGTTGACATATATACATGCATATTATTTGTTCTATATTCTGAGTATTATAGATAGGCTGTTTGTCCCTAGATGATTGATCTGGATTGTGTTGGGTATGGAGATACTCAAGAGAGATCATAATCTGAGATGTACAATCATCTTAGAGTATCGCAGTCACTAACAGGAATGGGCTACCTGTTAGGACATGACTGTAGTATGGTTAGCACCTTAACCGGGTGGTGAATCTCAACCACGTGAGAAGGAAGTTCTCATGGCTAACATACTGTTGTATACGACAGAGCTATCGTATACAATGATGGACATAAGATTGTGTTTAAGCAAAACTCTGTCAACATCAAACACGGATAATCTTATTCCCTGATGTGGATGAAATAACTCTAAATCCTGAGACATATGGTAGGACTCAAGCTTCGGACCTTGAGTGCTTTGATGTACTAATGAGTGAGGCTCGTAGATGGTCAACACCTCGGTACATTAGGTAACCAGTTTCGAAGTATTGCAAACTCCTATGTCAAGATGGAATCTACCCTCAGTTGTCTGAGTATATCCCCTAGAGTCGATTGACAGTCTGATTGCGGGAACCTGTACAGCTACTCGACTTAGAGTAGAAGCACATCAGAGGATCTAATCGTGTATCAAGGACAAAAGGTAATTGAATAGGTTGACAGATCTTATCTCCTGTTCTATTACGGATATTATGGTGGAGGGGTATATTCATCAATACACAATATCAGGTCTAGGCTTGCGTAAGCAATTCTTCTGACGTCAGAGTTCGGCAAACACTCTTTAGTGGAATCAGTGTTTGTTAACTGAGCTAGGTGCAGTACGTTATGAGATAACAGAGACACTAGCGTCAGTTGGAGCTGATAGCAGGAGTACCTAGGTTTCCCACTTCTAGGTCAACGTTCTATCCACAACGACCGTTTCGGGAAGTTCCTCAAAATGTATTTATATGTAGGGTTTGTGATTATTGGATTGGATCCAATAGACAATCACAAATGGGTTATTGGTTTGATATGGGTCATGATAGTTATTGGGCTGGGCCCAATAATGGTCTTCATGATAGGATTAGGATTTGGTTATACAAATCAAAATTAAGGCTTGATTCATGATTTGAAAATCGTACCTGACAAAACCATATATTCCAACAACTCTAGTATGAATTAAAATATTATTTTTTAAGATCTAAGTTCCTTTTTGGCCCTATGGATATATAAATACTTCCTCCTCTCCTCTTGTTATGTACATGAGATCTTGGATTAATTTCTGAGATCAAAATAATAGAGAGAAATATTTTTTCTTTGGTGTGGAGATCCAAGGAAGAAGAAGGAACTTCAAAGGAGACGATCGGGAGTCTCACTACTCACGTGGAGGGAAGGACACGATCATAGACGTGAAGATCCAAGGTGCAAGCTCTCTTCCTCGGCTGTTGATTTCTTAATCAACGGAGGAACCAAGGTAATCACAACACTGTTATCGGACCGATCCTGGGCGGTTTCTGGTTTGGTTTGCGTTTTTGATTCCGCAATTTTATAAAAATGCAATCCGGGTAGCCATATTCCCATCAGAAACCTCTCCTTCTGGTGGAAATGACTCCTCTTTTCTTGAAGATCAACAAGTTGTTACGAATCAACCAAATGATCGATTTCTGCCAGGTTCGTAGTTTTTTCTACTAGATACAGCTGTACTTGTTTTGTAATTATTTGTAAGTAAGAGGGTACTAAAACTTTAAATCAATAATTTGACAATAATGGGGTGAAATCACATTGACTTGGGTAAAGGATTGAAAATAACAACATTCACCCACATTTTAACCTTGTCATTAATTAATCGTGTGATGCGTTTTAGTTTTGGATCCGATATACTTCACATTCTTATGGAAAGAAAACACATCTATACCTAGATTATCTTGAAAGAGTTCTATTTAAAAGAATACATATTGTGAATCAATTTGACTGCATTATGGTTGATAAAACAGACCAAAAGGAGGTTAATTTTCCCCTCTATGTCAAGTCAATTGCATATACTGATGAAGTATATGTCTGTCAATCCTCCTGATGAAACCTGTTTTGTAAAGTAGAAATCTGGATTTTCTATGGTTGGATGTACTGTAAGATCCTGGTTTCCATTTATATTATATATGTCATGCATTTAGTTTCTGCCTAAAGATGTATCTTATTGGTCCATCATTATTTTGTTGTGGATATTGATGTTAACAAATTTAGTATCTACAGTATGCTCATAGGGCATGTGTGCAGCGTTGGTGCAATGAAAAAGGAGACATAATGTGTGAGATTTTCCATGAGGTGAGTTCTAATTCTGGTTTCTTATTAATGTTTTTGTTGTTAATATTTTTAACTCGATACACTGTGCAAGGATATTGCTAAAATTGGAATTGATTATAACCAGTTATTAATTTCATGATTTTCAGCCATACAAGCCAGATTATACTGCACCTCCTCGACCTAACCCAGATGAGACTACAATTGATATTAGGTATGTATGTATACTTGCTTGGCTTATAATGCACACCTTAATCTAAGCATAGATATGGCATTGCATATAGCTCGTGAGGTGGGTGCCATGCTTGTCTTTCTCACTAATTTTAACAACCATACAGCTTTTTATGGTTTCCTGAGTGAATGCTTTATAAGTAAATATCCCTAATATGTGCACCATTCAATATGTTTGTATGGCGGCATTTACTTATTTTACTGTTCATTATTAGTATTGTTAATTTCAATTAAGTAAATCTGATAATCCATTCGAGTGGCCTTTAAATATTCTAAATCATATTGGGTAGTTAGTGCATCAAAACGAAATTTTCAAACCATTTGTTTTCTTTATCCAAACAAAGTACTTCAATGTAAAAATTGTAGGTATGAGTCGAACAATGTGGATGGTTTTCAATAAGCATTTTGTTGCTATGCATAAATAATATGTAATTTTTAGGACATGTGTAAGCAGACACTGCATGCCCTTCAATGTTCAAGTAATAAATTATGGGTAATTTCACAAGAACTACCAACAAACTGTTACATGTTTTGCCAAAAAATATCATAAACTATTTTTCTTGAAGAATACCACAAACTTTCAGAGCATTACCCATGAGTTAAATACCATGAACATTTATAATTCTTTAAATCTACCTTGAGTTTTTGAGACAAGTTACTAAACTACCACAAACATATACATTTTTGCCAGGTAACCACCATGGGTTCGTCTATTATCTGAAATTCCGCCTAGAGTTTTCACTAGTGACAGACAGTATGTGGTATTTTTCTGTTGGTTTGACAAGTTTTGCTGAAAAATGCCATAAACTTTTTTCCTTGGAGAATACCACAAACTTTCACTAGGATGAATTTAATTTTTATATAATACTAACATATGAATTTAATTTTTATAGGATGAAATTGTTCAAGTCAAACAAGTAAACCCTTCACTTTCAGACATTGAGATAGTTGAGAAAATCTAAGGGAAGCAATCTCATGGTCACATCATTGTATTTGGTGGCGGGACTACTTTGAAAGATTTAAGAGGACCGCTCCCTAGCTAGTCGATCTGATCTGGAAGCATGGGTTATAGAAGAAAAAAAAAAGAACCAGATGCTTCAACAATACTTAGATGAGAAGGAACAACAACAACAAAGGATGTCTGAGTTGGAGTCACAAGTAAAAGCTATGCAAGAACTTTTTTTTAGGAAATCACCTTCATTGACTCCTCAAACTCGAGAACATGTACAGGACTAGGTAATTATTTTTTGTAAAATCTCTTATACTTTTATGATTGACTACTTGCACTAAAAATATGAATTTTACTTAATAAGATAATATTTGCTTAATTGATATTTTTTAATTATGTGTTTTTTTTTATTTTTTAGGCTATCCATGCAAGATTAGGAGAGGTGGGGCAGCTCGAGTCTTCTTTTGACGATGATTAGAGATGAAAGAATGTGTCTTCTCCAAACTTTTATTTTAATTTGTTATAGATAGTTTCATGTATTTTTCTTTGGAACAAATAGGATATTAACTCTTGTTATTAGTATTGAATATTTGAGGATGGTGGAATTTTATTTATTGATGTTATTAATGAATAAAATTTTTATTTTCTCTTTTATTCATTATTTGGTATTTTTAATATATTTGTGTTGTGAATCTTAGTGTCAGGTTGAGAATAATATGATAGTTCCCTATGAATGAAAAAATTATTATTAATGTATATTAGAAATTTATAGTTTATAATGACGGTTTTATAAACCGTATTTTGTTCATCAATGAAGGGAAAGTACCGTCGTTAATGGGTTACTAATTACCCATTATGAGGACTTTTACGACGGTATCCAACCGTCATTAATTAGTCTTCAACGACGGAAAAATATCCTCGTAACTAATAGTAATGACGGGAAAATATCCCGTCACTGATGGTAACGACGGGAAAATATCCCCGTCACTGATAGTAACGACGGTGATAATTACCGTCGTAAATATTAACGACGGTAATATGTTCCATCGTTATAGACTCTATAACGACGGGTAGTATATCCCTTCGTGACCCTTTAGCGAAGAGGGCTTCAACGACGGGTGATGAAGAGATTTTCCCCCGTCGTTAGCATACAATAACGAAGGTTTTTAGCTCTTTAACGAAGGGAAATCCCTTCGTTAAAGATGTAATTTCTTGTAGTGCTCGTTCATTCGTAAAAGTGAAAGTATGTTACTAATTGGTGGAGTCCGCCCAATTGAGTGGGTGAATCCTAAGTAGGCTTTGTTTGTCGTAAAAATTAGGCTCAAACTGGTTCTTTACTAAACCAATTCCTAATCCTAAAAAGTTAAGGTTTTATTCTCTACTCTATGTATATGCACTTATGTAGAGATTAGAAAGAGAGAGAAAAATATACTAATTTATGAGTTAGTTACAGGGTGATATGTGATGGCTTCTTGTTGTATCGGTATGGTCGCCCTCCGCCTATTGTTCGAAGATCAAGATTAGATGTGTAGCGAGATTCTTTCAAAAGATCAAGGACAAATAATTTCTAAATAAAAATTTTATACATTCTTATTTTTTAATTATGCATGATTTACATAGTGCAAACTCTTTAATCTTGCACAATTGGAGTGTGTGCTATCAAGATCCAAAATATATTAAAATTCTACAATATCACTTGAAGGCCATCGAAATTTAAATGTTAAGACTTGTCAGATGATATCATTTTCTTTAAGTAAACTGATTGGATATAATCACATTTATATTAATGGTAATGCGAGGTCCCATAAGCATTCAATGTGAAGGAAAAGCAAACATAAAAATTTCAACCTTATTATATTTCAGTTTGGCTTATTTAATATTGTGAGACATAAGAGATGGATACGAGTTCTGTTAATTAAATTTCTTTTGATTTATTCTTACGTGTTGATGCATGGATTCAATAAGGCTCAACGCTCAGAATTGGCTCAACCTTTCAGCTGAGCTGACCTAATCTTTTATGTCTTTAAATACGATGCTTATTTATGCGCGGAGGTTGCACATAAATGAGATGCTTTGATTTGTGAACTATTAATGGCAACAGAAGCGGCAAGAATTAGTTAAGGAATTAATATCTAGATAGCAGAAGTTAGATGCATGCCATTTTGTTAGTGGTTGTTAGCCTAATATATGTTGAGGGGCATTTAAGATGATGATAGTTAATTTTCTCCAAAAAAGATGATGATAGTGAATACTCTGCTAGCGCAGATTAATTTGAGCTCGAAAAATTCCTCAAGGACCCAAAATATGGGACCAATAGAGGGGACAAGTAAGGTGTCCCCCTCCTATTGGATAATGAGTTGGTCATCATTAATGATAGCCAACTCATTATCCAATAGGAGGGGAACACCTCACTTGTCCCCTCTATTGGTCCCATATTTTGGGTCCCTGTAGCAAAGCTCATTTGAGCTCTTCTGTACTCAAGCTCTTATGATGTCTAAAGTCAACACAAATTTGTGGCTTACCCCCCTTACATTTTTGTAACTTTTCTTGATGTAGGGGCTATTTGGTTGGATGTAAATGAAGTCACAAGAGTAAATAGAGAAATAAAATTTATAGATGTATTGTCTAGTTTGCATTTTCATAATTAGAAAATGTAAATAGTTTTAATTTTGCAATAAAAAACTTGCAGCAAATGGTACGATCAATTTGGTGGGAGGAAATGCTGCATGCTTCAAAAAAGAAAATTAAAAATTAAATTGTAACCCATTAAAAAGATCTTTCTAAATCTAAATAAGAAAATGATCTACACTCAAATTTTCTTATATGCCAAAATTATGCGGCTTTTGCATAAACTATGAAGTTCTTTTCAAGTAAACACTGAATTTGCATTATTGGAAATATATTTCCTACAATATAATTGTAGATTTCTAAAGTATGAATTTGAAGTTAATTTTTTGTAAAAAATGTTGCATGCAACATTGTTACGATTTATTTTTACAACAGACCCAAACATCCCCACAGTTAAGCTTATCCTTACAAAAATTTTATTAGACTTAGGCTCTGTTTGGCAAAACTAGCTGAAAGCTGCGAGATTATAGCTGAAAGCTGTTAAGCTAGCTGAAAGCTGTGAAATTGTAGCTGAAAGCTGATAGCTGTGTAGTTAGCTGATTGACTAGAGCGGTTTGGCAAAAGTAGCTGTACAACTAGCTTAAATTTGTTAAATGGCTAAAAAAGACATGCAATATTATTGATATAAAATTAGAATTATTAGGGGCAAAAACGGAAAAAAAAATTGACAGCTCCTTCTCAAAGACAAACGCTACTTGAGATAGCTTTCCAAAAGCTACTTGCAAAAGACACAATCTCCAAAATAATCTCTTCCTATTTTTGGTCACCAAACAGCTCTACTAGCTTATTGATCAAGTCAATAAGACACAAGCTCTTAGATTCACCAAACAGCTCTACTAGCTTATTGATCAAGTCAATAAGACACAAGCTCTTAGATAAGACACTTTTTTGGTTGCCAAACAGTGCCTTAGTCTATTTTCTACATGGTTAACTCAACAAAATAAAATTATGTCTTTCCTTAACCCAAAGTCCTTATCCAAAAAAAAAAAGATGATCCAAAGCTGAGGTTTATCTTTTTTTTAATGAAGATAAAAATAATTCTGTCTCTTTTTCTTGGTTATGTATAGTATGTTACATGAAATTTAGCTTTTCGTAACTAAAATACTAGATTAGTATTTTTTGTTGACCCCTTTGGACACTTTATTTTTGTTTTACTCTGGCGATAGTTTGGTTTTTTGTGTTGACCAAAATGGTCAAATAGGCGAAAAACTGGGTCGCCAATAAGAATATTTTGAATTAGTCGCTCAAATCTTCACTATTTTGATTTTAGTCCCCCAAATCATTAAAATTTGAAAGTTGTTGTTCACATATTTAACTTAGTTGCAAACCCAAACCTATTTAAAATTCTCATCTTCTCCATGTCATCTCTTTATAAACCCCTTACCCATTTAACTCTATTACAAATCCAAACCAATTTCAAACTCTCATCTTCTCCATTTCAACCCTTTACAAACTCTCTTATCCATTTACCTCAATTACAAATCCAAACCTATTTCAAACTCTCATCTTCTCTAATTTAAACTCTTTTGAAGAGAGGGAGAGGGGGGGGGGGGGGGGG
>NC_033796.1:42448989-42507318 GCF_001876935.1 Asparagus officinalis | reverse complement strand
TGTAATGAAGTTAAATATGTAAATTACTTTCAAAATTTTAACGATTTGGGTGACTAATATCAAAATAGTGAAGATTTGAGGGACTACTTTTAAAATTTCTTACTGGCGAAGAACAAAAAATATTATATTGTTGTCAGAGTAACAAAAAATACCAAAATATTAAAAGGGGTCAACAAAAAATATCAATATGGTACTTTAACCTTCTGAAGTTTTATTAGTTCTATTATTTTCGTTTTGTATTCTTTGGTCAGGCTGAAGAGAGGCTGCTAATATTCATTTTATTTTTTGTCTTTTTAGGCAAATTAATTGGGCCGGCTAGGCCCAACACAAATTATTGAACTGAATTCAAATAAATCAGTGTTCTTAAGTGTTGGATTCTTCTATGATTTTGGCCACGTTGCCAACTCCTCAGTCCTCAATTCTGATGATATTTTAAAATAAACCCCTCAAATGTTCCTATTAGGCTCCACAATTCTTAACTTATTTTGAAATTAATCACTCCAATCACAAGCAGAAGTAACAATTGGAGGTATTACAAGTTAAATATATTGTTGTGGACTATTAACTTTTCCAATTTTCATATTTTTTTTTTCAAATTTAATCTCTCCGGTCGCTGTTTATATTGTTGAGTGGAGTGACTAATCTAAAAATACCTTAAAAATTGAGGGACGTAATAGCAATTTCCATTATTTGAGAGACTAATTTCAAAATATGAAAGATTTAAGGACTAACATAGTGACTCAATTATGAAGCAATTTCTTAAAAGAAGTCAAATATCTTTTATTTTTATTTTTTTTAAGATGAGGGTTTAACCTTTTTTGGACCCCCTTCGAAATTCCTAACTCCGCCCTGAATATTATGAGACTGATAATATTTTGATAAATGAACAAGAACCATCCATAATATTTTTCTTTAGGGTCTGTTTGGATTTGTAGGGGGTGAAAGGAAGTTAAGGGAAACTGAGAGAAGGGAAGGGAAGGGAAGGGAGTTCCCTTCCCCTTGGTTACACCCCAATTTGAGGGGTAACAAATTTTATAGTATTAGGGGGTGAACCAAGGGGAACTAGGGTGAATTAACTTCACCTCCTAAGTGTTTCCAAACAAGATGAATGGAGGTGAATGATTCCCCTAACTTCCCTTCACTCTCATTCTCCTCAATCCAAACAAGCCCTTTAAGGAAAAGCCTGAGCCTAAGAAGAAGCGTATATATAGTATACCATTATATCTTTCAAAAAAATGTATATATATTAGCTTTCTGCCACAAAAGAAAAAAAAGGTCCAACTTCAGTTGTTCTAATATACAAAAATTTGTATCCTATGACTTATGAATATGGGTGTAAGTAGGCCTGACCATCCGGCCCGGGCCGGGCAAAACTAGAACCCGGACACTTATGAATATGGGTGTAAGTAGGCCTGACCATCCGGCCCGGGCCGGGCAAAACTAGAACCCGGACCCGGGCCCGGGCACCCCGGGCCGAGTCCGGGCCCGGGTTTTTTTTTTTATTTTTTTATCAAAATTTTAAATTTTATTTAAATTTTGAATTATAAAAAAAGACAAAAAATAATAATTTTATTAATCACTTAAAATGACATAAATTATAAATAAAAATTATAAAAATAATTTTTTTATTAATAATTAATAAATTATTTACAAATTACAAGTATAAATTTATTTTGGAATTCATCGCATCACAATAGATAAGTACATCCCAACAGAGAGTACACATATATAAGAGAGAGTATACTTATATATACATATATACTAAGGGAGAGAGTATATTAGTATATATATATATATATACACACATATATTATACATATATAAGATAGTGTATACTTATATATACTTATATACTAAGAGAGAGTATATATATACACACATATGACATATTATACACATATAGAAATATATTATATATACATATATTATACATATATAATATAATACATAAAAAAAATTAATCCGGGCCGGGCCGGGCACAAAAGAGCCGGCCCGGAGCCCGGACTTGGCCTGGGTTTCCGGGCCCGGGCCGCGGGCTGTTTTGGACAGCCCTAGGTGTAAGTACGCAATGATAAAATGTTAATAAAAAGTGTAGGGATGTCAAAAATATGTAAAAGGAGAGAAGTTAAAATAAACTTTTTTTCCCCTTTACATGTTAAATTTTAGCAATAGACCTCACACTTCTATGCTAACTTTTGACATCATATTTCAGATTCTTAAAAAAAAACAAATAATACGAACTATAAAAAAATAATTTCTATAAAACAATGATGGAGATGCAGGGAATCGAACCCTGTACCTCTCTCGCATGCCAAGCGAGGACTCTACCATTTGAGCTACATCCCAATCCTTCAATTAAAATATTTCCGTTATTAGTGAAGAGTAGCTAAAAATAAATAAATAAATGACTCCTTCCTTCATTGAGCATGCAGAGATCCCTCCTCAGATTTGAGAGCGACGTTCTTGTTATTTTTAGAGAAAACCTTCCCATTCTACTACGAAGAACGAGATTTATCACCTGAATCTGACTTTAATGAGGGGCAGGATCATGTTACATCAGAGAAAATTGAACTTAATCAAGAAAATGATGACCGACCGGCGCTCACCTTGGATATTAATTGATAGGGCGTTCAGAAATAGTGACAGCATACAGTAGAGGCTAATCAAAGGAATACGATGTACTTCTGTTGTGTTAGTTTTGAAATAATCATTTAGTGTTTGTGAAACTAGTTCTATATGATAACATTATTTTACAACTGAAATTGTAAGTACAATTTTATGCAATTAACAATAGTTATAGTGAATAAACTAGCACAAAATTGTCACTTGTACTGCAATTATTAGAGCTGCATATAGTTGTCATTTGCTTTCAAAAAAAAGCAAGGAACTGCGTACGTACCCAATTTGAAATAATTGGAAAAAAAAAAGATGCAAGTCTAACGGCAGGCAATGGAGCGTGTTTAAATAAAAACCTGATTTTGCAAATGAAACATTCAAATATTCATTTGTTCCACTGGTTAAACTAAAGATTATGTAACAAAATATGTCGTGTATATTTAAATCAGCTTACGACTTTCTGTAACGTTTAAACTCAAAAAGAAAACCCAAAACGTGTCCATAAATGGTCGTAACGTAAACTCGGTCCCCTTGGAACATACAATCCACTAACCTTTTTTTTCCCGAAAGCAAAACCAGATCAAACATTTTAAAATTGCAAGGCCTTGAAGGCAGAAGCCGAGAAGGGCTTTCTTTGCGAATACCAGAATTTGAGAGGGTTAAGCTGTCTAAAACATTTTTCTTCGAATGAGTCAGTTGACTGCCCGAGCCAAATCGAGAATGGCGGGAACCGTTCAGATGTGGAAGATCACGCGCCAAACATCGAAAACAACCAATCGAAACTCGACAAGGGAAGCTTACAGGGATATGGCTAACAGTAATTGCCCGACGTTGCTGTTTGACGTTTGAAAACACACCGGATCAGTTCCAGCGGGTTCCGCTGTTTCTCCTTCCTCCTTGTCTCGCTGCCATCAGTTCCAGCGGGTTCCGCTGTTTCTCCTTCCTCCTTGTCTCGCTGCCGTCTCGATTCATAAAGCGCTCCCGTCCAAATCGACTTCCTTTGATCTTTTATTTTCGATCTCGATCTCGATTTCGTCTCTTGATCCGTTCTAGAGAGAGAGAGAGAGAGAGGAGAGAGAAACCCTAATTCTTGGCGATCTTGTTTCTTTGGTCCGCTCAATTCAGAGGGATTCTCTCTGGATTTGCTCTGATTCTTGATCTTGTGTTGGAGAGCGAGAGAGAGAGAGAGAGAGAGAGAGAGAGAGAGAGAGAGAGAGAGAGAGAGAGAGAGAGAGAAACCCTAATGTCGGTGGTATCGGCTTTGGCGAAGTACAAGCTGGTGTTTTTGGGAGATCAATCGGTGGGGAAAACGAGCATCATCACTCGATTCATGTATGACAAATTCGACACCACTTATCAGGTAATTTCTCCCAATTTCCATCATTTTTGAGTTTCAATCGCGTCGATCGAGCTAATTTGTTGAGTATTTGCTAGCTCTGGTCGGATTTGTCAGTTTAGTCTCCAGATCTTAAATCAGATGTGAGATTATGTAAGCTTAGGGCCTTAGTTTTATTCGGATCTAGACTGTGAAATTTGACTCGCTGTAATTAGGATTAATATCCTGTGAAATGAAATCTCACCTTATTTTTTGGTTAGAAATTAAGAAAGTCACATGCCTGTTAAGGATTAAGACGAGCAGATCGCCTTTGTAGGCACCCTGAGCCAATCAGATCACTACAGGAAACAGGTCTTTTGAAAATTTACGAGGCATGCAGCTCGTTGTTGTAGGCAGGTTGAACCCAATAGCGATGCGGATTGTCGTTATAGGCAGTTTGGACCCAATAGATAGTGATTTGAAGGATATTGTACATTTATCATGAACTCCTTATTCGGATTGAATTTATAAATATGTTACTTCAAATATAGACATTTATATGACTATATGCATGGTTTTATTTACATAAATTATTGAACATGTGCCACTTACCGAGCACTTGGAAAGCACACACCAAAATAAACTAACATTTTCGGTTGGGGCTTGAGGGACCGAGTTCAATGTCTTGAGTACGTGAAGCCGACCACTCTTATCTAGCAAGTATATAGGTAACAAATTGATCCCACTCAAAGGAGTTTTCTTCATCATATGTATGTTTGAGTAGGAGTTCTATTATTTGTTAAGGAGTTTTTGGAGTTAATACATAATGTAGTTTTGGTGATATACATGCGTTATGACTAGACAAGTGGATGTATAAATTGATGATCTATGTTTGGACTTGGAAGATGTTTCTACAGAGCATATATCTGGATTCTGGAATATATGAGCATATTGGAGTTAGACCTCTTGTTAAGAAGATATATGGCTGACTGCCACATGCCTTGAATTTTAAAGTTGATTAATATTTTTGTGGGTGTTACTAACCAATTTCCTTGTAACTTTATGCCTTACATAGACAGAAAAGTAAAGTTACGCCTTAATTGAACATTCTCGATAGAAAATATTATGAAATGCGTTTCTAGAAAATATTTCTAAACATAAAGGTTGATAAGTATGTGTTTCTCTTGTGAAGCTGTGTAGAAACTTATAACTTAATTAACTATGTAATCTGTATTAGTTATGCAGAATATGAGATAATTGACTTAACACCCTCCATATGATCTTCTCTGCTATTTTTATCCTTTAGTGCTCCAATTTTCTAATGCATTATGGTATACGATTTTCAGGCCACTATTGGCATTGATTTTCTGTCGAAGACAATGTACCTTGAAGATCGCACAGTTCGCTTTTTTCAGGCCACTATTGGCATTGATTTTCTGTCGAAGACAATGTACCTTGAAGATCGCACAGTTCGCTTGCAGCTATGGTAAGCTGTCTGCATGCTTTTCCTAAGAAAAAAGATGCTGCCTATGTTGAACTTTATCTTTCTTCGCTTATGATTTGATATTTATATTGGATATTCATACTTATAATTGTCGTAAAGAAAACCCAAATATATGATCTGAAAGAATTCTTGGTAGGGAAAATATAGATGGAAATTTTGTTATCTTTTAGCCTGTGACGGAGAGAATGACTGTCAGGTTGTATGCAAATGCATCCCGAAACTAGATCATTCTAACAAACCAGAAACTTTCCATCTATAATAATTTACTTGTTTATTAATAGTTTATAAGATGGATATAACATTGTATTTGTTTGCTTGTTGGAAATGATAGCTCTATTTTCCATTCATGATATTGTACTATATGGGCAATACTGTCATGTTCAGCTTATTAAGCAGAGCCCATATAGTGAAATCACAACTAGATGGATAGATAACTTGTCTATGTAAGGTCTAACCTTTAATATAGTATTGTTTTGGTGGGTGTGCACATGAATGCGTGTGCATTCGATTTTGTGCACATGCAAAGATCGAGCGCACATGCAAGATTATCCGGATACACATGCAAGCATTGTTCATGTAAGATTGGATGCAAACTTGTTCAAGGTATATTATTTATCCATTAAATCACCAGCATAATATTTGCAGCTAGTTCTCAGGTATTGTTCTCTTCTCCATACTTAGCAGTCTCAATGTTTATTACTTTGACGGAGTATGTTTTTCATAAGTAACTTGGTTCATGTTAATGAGAGAAACAAGTGAAGTGATAAACTAGAATGAAAGTGTTCTTTTCTATAGTATCTCCACAGCCCTTGAGTAGAATTCTGTATAATATGTCTCATAATAGCCTGCAGTCATGATGTCATCTTGTGTATACTTGGGCATGAGTAATGGAACTAAAGCAAAGACCAAGAAACACTGCATATACAAGACCCTTTCTAATTCTTACCTGTTTCACAACACAATGTTTTTTGCGGATTTAAGAAGAAACTCAGAAATGCATGTTAAGTAAAAAAATCTCATAATACTCATTGCATAAAAAACCTTTTGTATAATTATGTTGCATTTTTTAATAGCAACGAAGTTATAACTCTATTATATCATCCAGATGCTAACCATTGAATATCGTGAATCCTGCTCTTCCAATCAGTAGTGTTGAGGGCTATCTCCTCCACTACGTTGTTCATTATCATATCCTTCCTAACCAAGTTTACTTAGCTACCTGATACCTCTAGTCCGTTATCCATTAATAATAATCTTATCACTTCTCCTATTTGGTGCATTTAGTGGCCTTCGTTGCACATGACCAAACCATCTCAAACGAGTTTCTTATTTTATCCTCAGCAGGATCAATCTCCAACTTCCTATTAAATATGTTCATTTATTATCTTATCCCTTACTGTATATCCACTCATCCAACCATCTATAGGGTCAATGAAGTTTATGCATGCTTCTGCTTAGATCTATAAACAAGCAATAACTGTTCCCTTATCACTTCCGGGAGTAACTTATTGGACAAACATGAAAACAAGTCTATAAGTGTGTTTATATTTGCATGTGTGCATGTGCTTTAACTTTTTGTTTAACCAATCTGAGATAACATCTTCTGTCTCCTTAAATTTGCAGGGATACTGCTGGGCAGGAGAGATTTAGGAGTCTTATTCCAAGCTACATTAGAGATTCTTCTGTTGCAGTCATTGTTTATGATGTTGCAAGTAAGCAGTTTTTAATTGTCAGTTTGGCAAAATTTGCTCACATGCCATATATAAAACTTTGCAAGAGATATTCTTGAAAGAGACATTGGTTTCCATAACTTTCGAGGATATATATGTAGAATTTTGATTGGCATTGGAAGCATATTTTCTACGTATTCAACTGAATAGACCAATCATGTGATTATACAAAGATGAGAGCTGTTTTCTTTACCTGGTTTGTTTCCTCAGACATGGTTTAATTTTGTCGAGTGAGCATCTCAATATTTTAAGACAATTTTAACTAGGAACATAATGCATACACTTCGCTATTGTAGTCCTCATTATTCACTTTTTTTCAGTACCCTTAATTATTTTCTCAATCTTGTATTAAAACAAACATGGCATACATATTTAGGTAAATCATTAAGTTTAAGATAATTGCAACTGGTAACACTGTGAATTATGCTATCATTTTCATGATTGTTCCCTGGATAAGCTTGTATAATTTACTCATTCTGCTAAATTTATAATGACCGGTCCTCAAATACTTTAAATTGTTGATTTTAAATGAACAAAAGATTACACCTCTAGGTTCTGTATTATGGGTCAAGCTTTGTTATGCCAGGCAGCATAGGAGGAGCATGACATTAGGAATCAACAACAGAAAATCCTTATATGCTGGCTTCAGGGTGTGTAGGGTTTTATGGATAGTTAACAGTTACTAAAAGTTTGATATCCGTATTTTAAAAAATTAAATAAATTAAAGAACCAATAGCAACAAAGTCTTCCACCCAAATCTTGGCATCCTAATCCTTTTTGTCCCTCCCTTTCAGCTCCTGTTATATTGACTGTTTTTAGGCTTTCAATGAAAAAAAGTTGATAAGTTTATCTATAAAACAGGCATGTATAGTTAGGTACAGAATAAGCTTGGCCGACATATGCAATCATTTGTCTTTACGTGTAATGGTCATCCCCAAATTCACCACTCGTTCTTGAGTAAAAACTATTAAATGAAGTTGTTGGCCTTGTAAAAATCATCCACAAGTTAACCACTCCTTCTGGAGTTGAAACTATTAATTTCAGTAGTGTGCCTCTCACAAAAGGTTTCTGCATCTAATAGTATAACTATGCTAAATTGTATGTCACATTTTTATTTTTTGCCTTGACAGACCGACAATCCTTTTTGAACACTTCAAAGTGGATTGAGGAAGTACGCACAGAACGAGGTGGTGATGTTATTATTGTCCTTGTTGGAAACAAAACAGATCTTGTTGAAAAAAGGTGATAAATGAGGAACATATTATTCTATTTGTTTTTTCAATGCTTCTGCATTTACGTTTTCATTACTTAAAGAGTATCCTCCTCATTTTTATTCTATTTGTTTTTTCAATGCTTCTGCATTTACGTTTTCATTACTTAAAGAGTATCCTCCTCATTTTCTAATACCTTGAGGTTCATTACATGGCTTATGTTGTCCCTTTAAGATAATAGTTAGAGAAGTATTTGTTACCTTTATGTGCTGTTATTTACATGTTAATGTAATCAGAAGAAATTAGTAAACTCAGAGAAGTATTTGTTACCTTTATGTGCTGTTATTTACATGTTAATGTAATCAGAAGAAATTAGTAAACTTGTAGTTATTTATTGCTTTTTTTTATGCTGTTATTTACATGTTAATGTAATCAGAAGAAATTAGTAAACTTGTAGTTATTTATTGCTTTTTTTTAATCAGTTTCTAGCTATTACATTGTATTTTGGTTTTGGATTCAGGAGTTGGGTCTATTCAAATCTTTCTTATTCTCTATCTTACCCAGATATTTGTGGCTGGCATCATGGCTACATCTTGTTTCTCAGTTGTTGAAAATGTTCCTTGTAACAAATCATGGTCTAATTGGTTGCTATTTTCATAGTTTAAGAGAAGTTTTGAACTCATATTCACCAGTACAGGAGTTTACGAGTAAAAACTCTATTACTGAAACTTCGTTTACTTAAATGGATTATATAGGCATACTATGCGATGAAAGTCTTTTGTTTTTCTTTTTTCCACATGATTTTAAAGTAAGGTACATATAATTCTTACATAGATTGGCTTCTATCTTGTGTTGCTTAAATGAATGAGACCTGTAACTTCTAACATACCCTACTATGAGGTGTGTATATGAATGAGAAATTGTTTGAGTTCATTAATACTACACATGGTCAAGAGATATTCATATTTGTTGACTGCAGAACTAAGGTGGATTTCTTTTTCCTCCTTCAAAAACTAAAAGGACCGTGTCCTTTTTCTTTAGTTTACATGATACTCTTGCATCTCTCTATAACTACCTATCATCATGTTGCTTTCATTGTGGTTTAACAGGCAAGTCTCTATAGAAGAAGGAGAAGCAAAGTCCCGTGAAGTCGGTGTCATGTTCATAGAGACTAGTGCTAAAGCTGGATTCAACATCAAGGTTAGTAAACTCCGACTGTAAAAAAGATTCAATAAATTGATCTCTTAAAAATGAATATAACGTGTTGTGTTATGAATTGCAGCCACTATTCCGAAAGATTGCTGCAGCCCTGCCAGGAATGGAGAACCTCTCTTCCACAAGACAGGAAGATATGGTCGATGTAAACCTGAAGCCCACAGTAAGCTCATCCAACCCTGAGCAACAATCAGGAGGCTGTGCCTGCTAGAAGAGAGCAAGAACTTTTTGTCTATAAGGTGAGAGCTCTTACTAGTTGGTGATAGTACAATTTGAACTTCAACCATAAATGCGCAGTGCAAGAGATATTGTCATTCCTCGTTGCTATAAGATGATACATCTACATAATTTAGGGAATGAAGGGCAGTGCAAGAGATATTGTCATTCCTCGTTGCTATAAGATGATACATCTACATAATTTAGGGAATGAAGGAGCCTTCAGTTTCCAGAATCACTTCTCGTTGCTATAAGATGATACATCTACATAATTTAGGGAATGAAGGAGCCTTCAGTTTCCAGAATCACTTTTTTCCTTTGTTCTCGTGACGTGTTGTTTGCTCAATAGTGTATGATGGATATTCCCATTATTTTGTTTTGTTTGTCATTCTTCTTTATTTCTATACCGAACTTGAATGTTGTTATGTTATAAGCTTGATAATTTTGAATGTGTTTTGTAAACTTAAATTTCTTTTTGGGTTAGAGAGAGGTTTCAATTTATCAGTATGTTTAGTGATTTACAGTCCAATATTATTGTGATTACCTTTTGTTATTTGGCGTGAAGTTGCTTTCTTCTAAATCATAGTTAGCCTGTAGAAAACCAGTGGTGCTTGAGACGTTATTTACATGGTTGCACTCTGCCATGTATCTGAAAATGCTCAAGGCATAAAATTGCTTCATGAGAACACTGGAATATGAATTTTTTATTGTACGGTGAGAATGTTTAATGTTTTTACTATGTATGGCTCTGGTGATGAAGTTATATGCAAATCAAATCTCTAGTAAAATTAACTTGAACTTGGACAATGTTGTGAATCGCTACTCACAACTAATAAGCAAGTAATGAACCACTGGAATTTGAAATACAGAGGAGAGTCCCCCCCCCTGGATTGTTGGTGTGCTATGGTACCCTGGCGCATGAATGAAATTGGTGGCTGTTACACGCGATCATGAAGTTGAGTAGATCATTTATTGCTTTTCTTGTAGACTGATGAGTTGTCGATTTGATATTCTGAGTGTCATTGGTCAAAAATAGTAGTTGGAATTGTGTATTTGTAACAGAAAAACTTACCAACAGATGCGCTTCATTGTTGACTTGATAAGCCAAAAATAATATGTTTACTCCTTAAATTTATGTTTTGCATTGATCCAATGACTCTTCTTTCTTGACACGTTAAATGTTAACAAATAATACACTTCTTTTTAGACTAAAAATTCAATAAGACACGTTACTCTTTTCTTGGTCCAATAATTTTAGGTCCAAAAACTAATTTCCCTTTGGAACATTAGCTTTGTCCCTTTGGTAAGCATACTTAATATTAGTAGCTAAAAATCATGTGTATTTATAGTAGTAATATCATGTAGCTGCACTTATGTCTTTTGGTAAGCATGTGGAATACCAAATAATTTATCCATGAAATTTATTTTATTTATTTATTTATTTTCTGAGAAAAGTAATTTATCTTGTTGAGTGGCTATTCAGTGATTTATGCAAGGTTATCAACAACCAAGCACACGCAGCAGCTTCACGCCCTCGCCCCTGCCTCCACTATATATTACCTCCATCTCCCGCTTCTAAGCATGAAAATAAAGAGGAGCACGGATGGACTCCATTGCTCTTCCCAAAATACCCCTTATCCCTTCCACCCATCACATAAACCCTAATTCCCGCCACTCTTTCAGAACCCTCCCTCCTCTAAAATCCTCCTCTTTCCTCCTAAACTCCCTCCGCTCTCCTCGCCCATTCCGCTCCGTCTCGTGCTCGGGAGACGGAGTCGAGATCGATTGCGGTTGGGGAGTCAGAGGAGGTTTCAGATTTGGGGGACGATGATGATGTTATAGTTTTAAGCGTTGAAGTAAGAGATTTGATTTTTGTTTAATCTTTCTACAGAAAAAAAGAAAAATAGAACTTTTGAAGGGGATTTTTAGTGTGGAATTTGGTGATTTAATTTTAGGGGATGTCTTGTGATGGATGCGCTGCGAGCGTGAAGCGTATCTTGGAAAGTCAAGTAAGATTCATAAATTCACTTAAATTTATGTTTTTTAATTAAATTAGAAATTAGTAGTTTTAGATTCCTAAGCATCGGAAAAATTTAATTCGGTCTCAGTCAAACTGTGATTTTTGCGCACTATAATGAACTCATTCTTGGAGAAATGTTATGCAAACTTAGACATTGCTGGAGTTAAATTTGTTGTATTATCATTTCACAGCAATAAAAACATGTTTGGCAATGTGCATAGATGCCTATCCAAGGAATAGCGCTCAAACAAGAGATTAAATTGTTGAAGAATGGAATTGGGAGATGTTTCTGTTGGCAGTGTTTCATCAAGAATCCTGCTATATGTCTGCACTAAATTAGCCTTTACAATGCTCAACACTGCACAGCTTGGGTAGATGATACCAAAATTGATGTTACATTATGAAGGAATTTAGTAGATAATGATCCAAATTGATTTTTTCCCTCCTCAAATGAATGAAGAGGCAATCATGCTCAGATGCTTTGAGTGCTCATGGGAAACTGGATTTGGGGCAATATCTAGAGCTGTCTGATTGAAGAATTGTTGGGTATAGATAATACCCAAGCCTAGTAAAAGATAAATGAGTCAATTAAATTCGTAGCTAGATTTCACAACGTGGTATTCAGCTTGAGGTAGTGAGCGAGAAATTGCAGCTTGTTTCTTTATCTTCCGTATATTCTTGAAAAACATGATACAGTATTCAACAATGAGAGGATGAGTCATTGAACAACTAGTCCGATCAGAGTCACAAAGCACTCTTGAGTTGAAGATTATTATTTGAAGAAAGTAATACTCCTTAACCTAGAGATTCTTCTAGGTGGCAAAAAAAAAAAAACTCTTGGAAGTAGCAAGATGAAATCGATGAGGCCTATGAAGAATATGTATAACATTGGCAATATGGGGATGCGTGATGGTGAAGCAAATGAGACAATCCACCAAACATTTATAGTGGGTTTAGGAGGAGTATCAACATCACCATCAACAAGATGTGGCTTTTGCATTGCAGGGAAATAAATAAAATGAGCACTTAGGGGGGGTTAGTCATCTAGAACTTAAATTTGGAACTGGGATAATCTGTGAGATAAATTTTTAAGGTGTTAGTCACATAGAACTAAAATTAGAACAAAATTTTACAGTGTTAGTCAAGTAAAACTCTAACAAAACTAGAATTGTGATAATGGTACAAAATTATCCCACTTTTTTTATTTTTTATATAAAAATGAGAGTTCTAGTCTCTCAAATTATTCCAAGTTTTAACTTAGAACTGGGTGGTAAAAAACTAGAACTCATATTTATTTTGTTATTTTTTATTTTTTATATTTATTTTTTTCTCTTTACTTCTTTCCTATTATGGTTATCATCATCATTAGACCATCATTATAATAATAATTGTTAATATCTTATAGTCTAACCAAAAGCTATTTAATAGTAAAGAACATTCTTGTAATCAATTATCAATCAATAGTAGTAAATTTAAAATACATAAATAGTATTTATATCTTCAAAATACATAAATATATATTTCATGATTATAAAAATTTATCCCACGTTATTTTATTAAAATATCCCGCTTCATAAAATTATTCCTATTTATCCCACTAAAATATCCCACTAGCGAAAAATTATTCCACTTTAACAATTATCCCATTTTGCATGAAAATGTCACAATTCACTAACACCCCCTTAGAAGAATGCAATTTCAAGAGTGTTTGCATTGAGACACGTGTACATACCTTTGTGGAAAAGGCAACTTCAATCCCCAAAAAGCATCTAAGTGGACCTTAATCTTTAGAATGAAATTGATGGTGCAAGAAAACATTGAAATGAGCAATTTCTACATTGTTATTTCTGGTAACAGTTCAGTTGTCAATATAAAGTTACCACACAATAAAGGATGGCAAGTAGTGTGATGAATAGGGAACAATGAAAATTATGTAATCATAAAGCAGATTGGTGAGGGCAATCAAAGCAGTCAGGGCAGTCAGGGGGCAGTGGGCACAGATGGTGGAGAGATAGATGAATTATCTATACATTCTGGAGAATGATTATTATTAAGTGGAGGCTGGTTTATGAATTAATATATAGCAAAACAAAGCCTGTGGTCGGAGGTAAGATGGCATTTTGAGTAGAACAAGGGACAAAGCTTTTCATGAAAAACTACATTATAATTATTAATTGTTTCCTGTGTTACGAGCAAGGTTTCAAATATCGGTTATCGGGAATTTATCGGAAGGTCAAAATCCATATCGGATAGCGGATATCGGGGATAAGTAGTATTTATCGGAGTAACATTACTGAATGGTGATGTACATAATATAATATTCTAAAATATAATCTAACAATACTTAATAAAATATAAACATACCAAAATATAAATAATTATGTTTAGGATCACTAACCTATGGTAGAAACTCGGGTCGGGTTGGGTTTATAGTGCATTGAATAGGTGCCCGTTGTCCAAAATCAAAACTCAAACCAAAGGCCGAAAATTCTGATTTTTTGGCTGATAATATCGGCCGATAACTCACTTCATCGATGCATTATCGGCGATAAACATCCAAAAACGATAACCAATTTAGAATCAAACTTATCATAACGGAAGGCCCCCAAAACCGATAAATTACCGATAATATTAGTTTATCGGCCAATATCTAAAACATTAGTTGCGAGATTAAAAGATGTCCTGAATAGATACTAAGGAAAATGTACTTGTCAACTCCCAAAGCAAACCTACGTTAGTTTGATTTCATACAAGTGTTCACAAAACACACTAAAATACTTCCAAGTAAATGTTGAAATGATTGTTGAACAACACTTCCTATGATGCTTGTTTGGACAGTTTGGTATAGTATAGACATTTAATTAATAAGATAGCAACTAAAAGATTTCATACAAGTGTTCACAAAACACACTAAAATACTTCAAGTAAATGTTGAAATGATTGTTGAACAACACTTCATATGATGCTTGTTTGGACAGTTTGGTATAGTATAGACATTTAATTAATAAGATAGCAACTAAAAGATGTGTTCCTCCCTAAAAGTCAAGTGGTTAAGTTGCTTGAAAATGTTAAGCGCATCAACTTCAAGAACGATGCCCATTATTTTGTTTCTTTTCATGCAGAAACAAAACTATGTTTGTGATTGACTCCATGATGAAAAGAAATTAGTAAAATTGATAAACTCAGAACGATTATTGGTGCAGATAGTCTGAATTTTGGGATTGAATTGTGATAAATTAGAGCTATTGCCGGATTTAATTTGTATTAGATTACAAAATCTCAAGTGATATTAGGAGAACTACTTGTTTTGAACTTGAAGTATAATTTTGCAAACTTCTGCTACTTTAGACTGATGCCTTGTCTAGCTGTCTGCTACTTTAGACTGATGCCTTGTCTAGCTGGACATCTTGTGTAGAGAAGGGTGGAAGAATTAGGCTCTGTTCAAATAGAGAAACTGACATGAAAAAACTGACGACTTTTATTTCTAGTCGTGAGTTATATCACATTGCAAAGCAATTCAACGATTTGTTCGAATGAATGTGGAGGTTATTGTTAGGATACACCCCAATAAGAATGCCTCTAATGGAGACGCAATACACAAAATAAAGGCACAAGATCAACCAAAGTACTTACAGATATACGTGGTTCACTCCTTCGGAGCTACTCCACGGTGCAACGACGACGCCAAATTGTTTTATATCCCAAAAGAATAGATCCAAGAGAACACCATTTCTTGATCAGATACACTCCAAGAACTCTCACAAACTCTCTCTGTGTTTTCTCTTACTCTTCTATAAGAGGAGTTGTTTCTGGGATGTGATTTCCTTAAGAGTTTAGGACCCTATTTATAGTGTTTGGGAAACACTATGCACAAATAAAATATTGTCAATGGGACCCGTCACTAATAATAAAATATTTGCGGGACCCACCACCTTTTTCATTCTTCTCAAAAAACGGCACCAAATTCTCAAATGTCAACAAAGGCGGCAAGGGTTGTCTGGCTGGGTCAAATAAGGCTGCGGCTAACAATCTCCCACTTGAAGATTTGATTGAGTATCAATCATATCTTCACACTCTTCTTGGTTGCATCATCTGGATGTCTTGTATCTTTGGCGTCTTGCACGGCCCTCAACATTCTCAACGGAGACCATATGAGGCTGCACACAGCCTCACCTTCTCGAGCGGAACTGACTTGGTCAGCATATCGGCTGGATTGTACCTCGTATCAATCTTCACAAGCTTGAACTCGTTCCTGCTTTGCCATCTCCGTATGGCATGGTGCTTCACGTCAACATGCTTGGTCCGAGCATAGAATGCGTCGTTCTCTGACAAGTGAATGACACTCTGACTGTCGCAGTCTGACTGTCGCAGTGGATGGAGTATTTCTCAAAGCTTACTCCAAGCTCGAGAAGAAAAGCCTTCAACCATAGCAACTCCTTTGCTGCCTCTGCTGCAGACACGTACTCGGCTTCGGTTGTCGACAAAGCCACAGTATCCTGTAACTTGGATCTCCAACTTATCGCTCCACCACCCAAGATGAAGATGTAGCCGCTTGTACTCCTTCTCGAATCTATGTCCCCGGCATAGTCTGCATCACAAAAGCCCTCTAGCTGTAAATTTGTCCCGTCATACTCAAGACAACAGTCGGACGAGCTTCTCAAGTAGCGTAGAAGCCACTTGACCGCACCCTAGTGTTGTTTTCCTGGATTGCTCATGAAGCCGCTCACAACTCCCACTCCTTGTGAAATATCTGGCCTTATGCACACCATCGCATACATCAAACTCCCGACGACAGATGCGTATGGTATGTTAGCCATGAACTCATGCTCTTCAGCAGTCTCTGGTGCTTGGGTTTTCGATAGCTTGAAATGGCTTGCAAACGGCGAGCCCACTGGTTTAGCTTTCTCCATGCTGAACTTTTCAAGAATCTTCCCAATGTAGGCCTTCTGAGACAACCTCAGCCTCCGTGCTGATCTGTCTCTGATGATCCTCATTCCTAGAATCTGGTTTGCTGGACCCAGATCCTTCATCTCGAAGCACTCGGAGAGACGCCCCTTGAGTTCCTCCATGTGGGCGAAGTCGGGTCCTGCAATCAACATGTCATCAACATAAATCAAGAGTATCACATAGGATTCACCGTATCTCTTGATGAAGCAGCAATGGTCTGTGTCGTATTTGAGAAAACCGTTCTCCTCCATAAAGTTCTCGAACTTCATGTACCACTGTCGCGGAGCTTGCTTCAGGCCATACAAGCCTCCCTGCCTCTTTCCTCGAAGCCCACTGGTTGATGCATATAGATCTCTTCCTCCAAATCTCCATGAAGGAATGCTGTCTTCACATCCATCTGCTCTAGATGGAGATCTCGAACTGCTACAATGCTCAGCACAGTTCGGATCGTGGTCAACTTGACGACGGGAGTAAAAACGTCAGAATAGTCTATCCCTGCTTTCTGCTCATAGCCCTTCACTACAAGCCTCGCCTTGTAGCGTCTGCGTCTCCGTCCATCGGCTTCATCCTTGACCCGATAAATCCACCGATTGTGAAGAGCCTTTCTCCCTCTTGGAAGCTTTACGAGCTCCCAAGTCCCATTCTTCATCAAGGACTTCATTTCTTCCTCCATGGCAGACTCCCATTCGCCCCGAGCTTTGCCGGTCTGCTGTACCTCCTCATAGCTCTCTGGCTCACCACTGTCAGTCAGGAGAAGATAATTCATGGTGTAAATGTACCTCTCTGGCACCCTTGGATTTCTTGGAGCTTTGCGAATTGCGATTGGTAACTCTCCTGGATCCTGCTGTTGTACATCCGGCACGTTCTCTTGGTCTCCGTCTTCTATGCTGATAGGTATTTCACCGCCGTCCTCACAGTCAGTAATATTTGGGAAAAGAGGGGGAGATAGTTGACTCCCACTCACCTCTTTGGTCTTGTACACCGTATTCTCATGGAACACGACGTCACGACTACGCACCACCTTGCGCGCATCGTGATCCCAGAAACGGTACCCATACTCATTTCCTCCATAGCCGATGAAAGAGAGCTTCTTTGACTTTGGATCAAGCTTTGACCGATCTGCAGGATTGGTCATGACATAGGCGTCACAACCAAATACTCGTAAGTGCTCTAGCTTCAGCTTCTTTCCGGTCCAAGCCTCTTCAGGTATCCCATAACTGAGAGCCGCGGATGGCTCGCGGTTGATCAAGTATGCAACAGTATTGACAGCTTCGGCCCAAAAGCTCTTGGGCAATCCGGAGTGGATCCTCATGCTTCTGGCGCGCTCCAAGATAGTACGATTCATGCGCTCCGCCACTCCGTTGTGCTGAGGTGTGCCTGGGATGGTCTTCAGTCTCCGAATCCTACGGGACGAGCAGAAGTTCTCGAACTCTTGGCTGTAATACTCGCCTCCATTATCGGATTTTAGGCACTTCAGCTTATTGCCTGTTTCATTCTCCACACAGGCAAGCCACTTCTTGAAGATGATGAAAACATCTGACTTGTGCTTCAAGAAGAACACCCACAGCTTTCTAGTAGCATCATCAATAAAAGTGACAAAATAAAGAGAGTTGCCAACAGATGAGACTTGCGTAGGTCCCCACACGTCGGTGTGCACCAACTCCAATTTCTGCAGTTTTGGAGTCGGTCCGGTCTTGTTGAAGCTCACCTTCTTTTGTTTGCCTAGGATGCAGTCCTCATAGAAAGTCAGATCGATCTTATTCAGACCCGGAAGCCTCTCTTCCACGGCTATAATCTGCATCCCCTTCTCGCTCATGTGGCCAAGTCGTCGATGCCAAGTCATGCAGTCGACGGATGATGATGATGATGCTTGTCCTGCGGCAAGCAAGTGGTTGATCTTCCCATTGGTGATGTAGAGAGACCCCTCGCGTTTGCCGTGTGCCACCATCAGAGCACCCTTGGACACCTTCCAGCTTCTATGCTCGAAGGATACTCTGTAACCGGAGTCAGTCAGTTGTCCGACTGATATAAGATTTCGCCTGAGATCCGGTACATGCCGAACATCATTCAGCGTCAATGTGGTTCCGCCCTCCATATTAAGGGTATAATTTTCCTTCCCGGAAATCTTGCAAGGTTGATCGTCGCCAAGATAGACTGTCTCCAAGTCCTTCTTCACGAACGATGAAAGCAGCTTTTGTTGTGAGGTTGCATGTAAAGATGCGCCAGAGTCGACCCACGCATCGCTTTTGTCTTCTAGGGATAGGAGAAGTGCATCCGAATCCGTCTCGTGCATGAGATCAGCTGCACCTCAGCCTGATCATCCTCTGCTGATGCTGGAACAGTAACTCTGTAGTCCCGTGCAAAGTGGCCCTTCTTTCCGCATCTGAAGCACTTCTCTTCACCGTAACCATTCGGGTTAGGTCCTTTAGACTTCCCTCTGGATTTTGATTGGCCTCGTCGTCCCCTACCCTTCTTCTGTGCACGCCCTTGTGCCTCGACATGCAGAGCACTCTCACTGCTAGATGCCTCAACTCCTGAGACTTTGCGGCGAGATTCTTCATCCAGAATTGCTCCAACCACTGTGTCGAGCTTCATCTTGTCATTGCCATTAGCGTTGCTCACCGCCATCACCATATTCTCCCATGAATCTGGTAGAGAAGAAAGTAGCAGAAGAGCTTGGATCTCGTTGTCGAACTTTAGATCTACTGCAGCAAGCTGTTGCATCACAGCCTGAAATTCGTTCAAGAAGTCTGCCACGCGAGCTCCTTACTGCATCTTGAGATTGAATAGCTTCTTCATCAGGTACACTTTATTTGAAGCAGACGGCTTCTCATACAACGCCTCCAAGGCCTCCATCAACTCCTTGGTGGTGATCGCATGCGAGACGTTGTAAGTCACATGCTGATGAAGGTTGAGCCTGATGGTGGCAAGTGCTTTGCGATCGAGCACCTTCCACTTATCGTCGTCCATCTTCTCAGGTTTCCCCGCCTCTCCTTGGAGTGGTAGGAAGAGATCCTTCTGGTACAAATAGTCTTCTATTTGCATCCTCCAATACCTGAAATTTTGACCGCCGAATTTCTCAATTCGAATCCTGTTGTCTTCAACTGTAAATCCCATGGCGAAAGATTGTCCTTCCCGTATTTGTGAATAGTACCGTATTCGTGAATAGTACCGTATTCGTGAATAGTGCCGTATTCGTGAATAGTACCGTACACGTGAATAGTACCGTACACGTGAATAGTATCCAATACCTTAAAAGAGTAAATATTAATCTAACTTATTTTCTGATATGGAGGATCCACTTTTAGTAGCAGCCACAGAGCATACGATAAGCAGATATATATAGTCAGGTTCTGATACCAGTTGTTAGGATACACCCCAATAAGAATACCTCTAACGGAGACGCAATACACAAAATAAAGGCACAAGATCAACCAGAGTACTCACAAATATACGTGGTTCACTCCTTCGGAGCTACTCCACGGTGCAACGACGACGCCAAATTCTTTTATATCCCAAAAGAATAGATCCAAGAGAACACCCTCTCTTGATCAGATACACTCCAAGAACTCTCACAAACTCTCTCTGTGTTTTCTCTTACTCTTCTATAAGAGGAGTTGTTTCTGGGATGAAATTTTCTTAAGAGTTTAGGACCCTATTTATAGTGTTTGGGAAATACTATGCACAAATAAAATATTGTCAATGGGACCCGCCACTAATAATAAAATATTTGTGGGACCCACCACCTTTTTCATTCTTCTCAAAAAACGGCACCGAATTCTCAAATGTCAACAAAGGCGACAAGGGTTGGCTGGCTGGGTCCAAAAAGGCTGCGGCTAACAGTTATTTCATTCCAGTATGATATTTCTAAAGTCTGAAATTGAAATCAACATGCCATAAGACCATCTCCAGCAGGTAGGCAAATTTTTACCTATTTTGTCATGCCACATCAGCTTATTCATCCAACACATCATTCAATAACACCCATTTCCCTTCCATTCCTGCAGCAGCTAGTTTTTCAGAAAGTTTTTTACTTTATTAGGGACCCACATGTCTCCATCATATACCCCACCATATTTCTCCACCATATTTATTCATTTATTTTTCCCTATTTGATATATGTTATTATTATTATTAAAATTATTATTCATATATTTATAATTATTAAATTTTTTAATAATGCAATAAAAAATATATAATATTTAATAATATATTTTTAATTTAATTTTTTATATCAAAAATTCAAAAAAAAAATAAAAACAAAACACACGATATTATTAATCACACCCAATACCAAACATACACGAATTACTAAAAATATTGAAGAAAACACATAGTAAATTGGTAACTCTAATCGAGGGTTGTTCCAAATTTCTGCCAAATGTGCTCGACCAGATCCTTCTTCAACTGAATATGTTGGACCCTATCTCGCAGCTCGGCTCTAGTCGGAATATTCGAATCGGACCGGCCTTGAACATGCACTTAAAACTCAGGCAATACTTCTGTTTGAACATTGAAAGAGGCACTAGAGCCTGATGACTGTTCGAAGTCTAGATTTTTCCAGTTTCGGGAATACGTATCTCGTTCATCCTCTACTATCATGTTTTGTAAAATAATGCACGCCCCTAAGACATCAAGGTCCCACATTCTAGCTGGTTGGCGGACAATAGCAAACCGTGCCTGGAGAACCCCGAATGCGCGTTCCACGTCCTTCCTGCATGACTCTTGTTGTTTGGCAAAAAATTGCTGTTTGTTTCCTTGGGGCATTTGAATTGACTGGACGAAGACAGGCCATTTAGGATAGATTCCGTCAGCAAGATAGTATGCAAGATTGTATTGTCTCCCATTCACAGTGAAGTTTACCCTTGGAGCTTCACCCGACTCAATGTCGTCGAAAACTGGCGACCTATCTAGTACATTTATATCATTTAATGTACCAGTCAACCCAAAAAAAGCATGCCATATCCACAAATCATATGAGACAACTACCTCAAGGATAACTGTTGCTGTTACCTTGTGTCTACTAGTAAACTGTCCTTGCCAAGCCTTTGGACAATTCTTCCATTGTCAGTGCATGCAATCGATACTTCCAATCATCCCAGGAAAACCACGATCATGGCCAACTTGGAGCAACCTCTGCAAGTCATCCAAATTTGGCCGTCTTAAGTATTCATCTCCAAAACAGGCTATTACCCCTTCACAAAACTTGCGAGTACACTCAATTGCAGTGGATTCCCCTATCTTCACGTACTCATCACAAGTATCCGCTGCCACTCCATATGCAAGCATGCGTATGGAAGCCGTACACTTTTGGATCGGCGTTAAACCAAGCTTTCCCGCATTATTGCGTCTTTGAATGAAGTAGTTGTCATAATTTGATATAGAGTCCACAATCCGCAAAAAAAGTGGCCTCTTCATTCGATACCTCCGTCGGAATTGTTCGTCAGTGTAGGTGCATGACTCGACAAAGTAGTCGGCCATGAGCCTCTCATGAGCAGCATGGTGATCTCTATATATTGATTTTCTCTTATGGGGTTCTTCGCTTCTCCTTTGCAATTCTTCAAGAAGTTCTTGCTGCCTATCAAGTATTTTTCCTTCTAGCTCCCATTGTCGTTGGAACTCTTCGAGATCAAAGCCATTTGGGGGTAGATCCATTGGGTTATTTGAAGAAGAAGGTTTGAATTGTTAAGTGTTGATAGTGAGTGGTTTTCATATGATGTGTGATACATTATTTATAATGAATGACCTACGGATTCCAATAAGTTGAATGAAAGGATTAGGTATGGTTCAATTTCAGAAGCTAGTTGGTAGATATGGCCAGATTCATTTTTGTAGTATAGTGGCTAGACTTGTCACTTTTAATTTCAGAAGCTAGTTGGCAGACATGGCCAGATTCATTTTTGTAGTATAGTGGCTAGTCTTGTCACTTTCAATTTTAGAAGCTAGTTGGTAGATATGGCCAGATTCATTTTTGTAGTATAGTAGCTAGACTTGTCACTTTTAATTTCAGAAGCTAGTTGGTAGACATGACCAGATTCATTTTTGTAGTATAGTGGATAGACTTATCACTTTCAATATCAGAAGCAAGTGGGTAGACAAGTCATTTTCAATTTTCAGAAGCAAGTGGGAAGACATGGTCAGATTAATTTTTGTAGTATAATGCATAGACTTGTCACTTTCAATATCAGAAGCACGTTGATAGACATGTCACTTTCAATTTGAAACAGTAAAACACACAATATGGAACTTAAAGATCAAACAGATCCTTCTTCAACGTGTTATAAACATACTCATCTTCTTCATCACGATCTTCTTTGTTCTTCAAGATCATCCACACCTCCAACTTCTTAGCATAAGCAGCTTGTTTCTGACCTGCGGCGTACTCCAACATCGCTGAAACGAGCAGATGCTAGATTGGAGAACTCATCTTCAATTGCCACTTTTGATTTCCTTGAAGTGGATGATTTACTAGAGGAAGCTCTAACTTTCTTCTTTCTTGCATCCCTACCCTCTGGACGGACAAGGGTAGGAATGGAGGATTCAACATCTTCGCCACTACTCTTTCTTTTAGAGCCACTACTACCCGATGCATTTGTTCCAGTCATATATCTGGGTTGATTTCGCACCACCTTCCACTCTTCCTCCAAAATAAACCTCGTACCTTGTAGGTGTTAAAAAATGCCCATTTCCCCTTGGATATGTAGTTTTCATCAGACCAACCACTACACCTCTCTCTACAAGCAGTACTGTAACAGCCAACAAAACTGCTTATCTTAATTAGAGCTATTGCCAAATTTAATTTGTATTAGATTACAAAATGTCAAGTGAAATTAGGAGAACTACTTGTTTTGAACTTGAAGTATAATTTTGCAAACTTCTGCTACTTTAGACTGATGCCTTGTCTAGCTGTCTGCTACTTTAGACTGATGCCTTGTCTAGCTGGACATCTTGTGTAGAGAAGGGTGGAAGAATTAGGCTCTGTTCAAATAAAGAAACTGACATGAAAAAGCTGATGACTTTTATTTCTAATTGTGAGTTATATCACATTGCAAAGCAATTCAACAATTTGTTATAATCGAATGAATGTGGAGGTTATTTCATTCCAGTATGATACTTCTGAAGTCTGAAATTGAAATCAGCATGCCATAACAAGTAAATAACAACACCAAAGGGATATTTTCTATTTTGCTAATCCAGAGGAAACAGCATTATACTTAGCATTGTTGGAGAGCAAAAGGTCATTTATAAGAAAAGTTAAACCATTTGATTTGCTGTCTACATCTTTGATTAGTTGTTAAATAGTTTGTTTTTACCTTAAGAAAGTAAGTTGGTGGAGGGCATATACTAGTTTATGTGAGAGATGTAATATTCAGAAAATAACTAGATTTCTTCACTCAGCCTCAAGTATCTGCAGCCACTGTAAGTTTCGAGAAGGAGACAGCAGTAGTATGTGTTGTTCCTGAAGTAAAGGTTGCGAATGATTGGCAGAAGGAATTGGGAGAAAAGCTTGCAAACCACTTAACAACTTGTGGATTTAAGTCCGGCCTTCAAGGTGATTTTTTATTTTCATATTCAGAATTATCAGAATTATCAGGCCCTTGACTTGTTTTGTTGTTCTGTTATTGTGCTTGGAGATTTTTATTTTCGTATTGAGATGCTTTTGGATTCATAAATATTATTTCACATCTTAAAATCTAGCATTTTCTTAGTGATCGTTCCACTGTTCAAGATTAATAATTTTGCACTTATGTCATTATGAGACGAGATGAAACAGCTACATTAGGTCATAATAAATAGTTATAATTTAGGTTCAAGATACTTCACAATATGTGCAGAGTTATTTCTGTCTTTGTCCTGGGTTTTTTATTCAATATGCCAATCAAAGAATATTGCAAAATTTCCTGTATATTCTTTTCTGCGTAAGTTATTTCCACTATCTTGGACACTCATAAACTTCTTTTGAGAGAGAATATACATCAACTGGAACTGAGGAAAAGGAAGAAATTACATAAGCTATTTCTCACTTGTAGAACCAGCAATGTAGCATCTACCATGCACAAACTCCTTTTTACTGATCTCTTAAGAATCTCTTTTTTACCTTTCGAACACTTCCAGTCTTACGAATTGAAGCCGTCGTAACATGTTGCAACTTGCCTAGCAGAAGTTTCTTTCTTTTTTTTCCCTTTTTTTCCTTTTCTTTCTTTTCATAAACCTGCAGTACTAACTAGTTTACTAATTGTTTGTCTTCCTTTTGTTTATTTCCCTTCTTATGACTGTGCCTATCACATTGTCCAATGAAGTAAGAGTTTTTATTGAGTTCATTTAATCTGTTGCTCGATGTTTCAGGCATTCCTTCCAACACTTGACTCCCAAGTCCCACCAAGTCAATATAACAAAAACCTCAATCTGCTGTCTTTGTATGTGATTAAAAGTGAAATTGGGGTTGCTGGGCTAATTAATTGCAAGACATTATTACATCCAATTATAAAGAGTAAATCCCTTCAAGCAATATCTGCCTGCTCCTCGGGAAATCTGGTTCCTTCATGAAATATATGCCCAGTTCGCTTCTCCTATAGATTCAGCTTATAACTACCTGCTTAACCCCGTCTTCACTTGAATTGGTGCTTCCACCTAACTGAACAACTTTCATACCCCACAGTGAATAGATGGCACTGGTTTGGCCTGAGAACAATCTGAGTGCTGCATTGTTCCCACCAGCCCCAGAAGGCTCTCATCTGATCCGTGTTTGACATAAAAACAATGTTAAGAAGACAGTACTCAGACCTGGGGGTTTTTATATCAATAAGAACAATTGGCTGGATGAAACCTCAGTTGGAGCCGAGTTACCTCAACCAACTTGTGTAGGATTTAGGTTGTGCCTATTTTCATTTGTTTCAATAAAGTGAGAGTGTAACCTTATATTGTGGTGATAGAATGTTAGACCTGTACACATTCATAAGGTTCCAGAATCACTTGTGACGTATTTGGTATATCAAGGTTGCACTTGGATGAATTATTAATTGCACTAACAAATTACGATAATTGCAATTATTGATGATGAATTTGGTTATCGTCCAGTCTACTTCTGTTAATAAAAGTCACTGACAAGATACTGATGCAAGTTTGACACAGTGCAGTTTTTTAGTGAGACTTTCCCATCAGTAAGAAGCCTAACTTTACAAGAAAATGAATTTGTCTGAGATTTTCCCTAACTGAATGACCCTCTTGAAATGTTTATCCAGCAAGTTATTCATAGTCTGAAAAACCAATTTGGTCTGCGTACTAGGCTTTCATTCTCAAATTGGTCCCCCTGGTCCCCCCACTTTATTTTTTTCTCAACCTGGTCCTTGTACCACTGATGTAACCTTAGTCCTATTTTAATTTTTGGTTAAAAATCCGTTAAATAGGAAATGAAAAAGACAATTATCCCCTAAACCCATATTTCCTCATAATTAAAAGGTCTATAATTTTATTGAGGTAAATGCTATTCCTTTTTCATCAATGAATGATTTTTTTTTCCTGTCAAATATACAACATTCACTGCTTTATTAAAATTTACCTCATCACTATCGAGTACTTGACTCCTACATTAAGGGTGACCGCAGCCACCACATGCTCTTTGACATCCTCAGTGGCAGCATCTTCAACTCCGATAGCTATCTGGAAGCTCCAGCAATGCATCACCATCCTCAAGTTCAGCACCCTATCCTTAACTAATTAGAGTAGTCGACTGTAACAATTACAGGGAGTGTATTCAAGGCTCCTTTTTCCATTATCTCTGCTTTATGCTCTTTCATATTTCTTATAATAGTATAAACATTAGAGCCTCTCTCTATGTGTGCTTGTGTTCAATTATACGTATAGGATGAGGCAGATGATAACTTCTTTGAAATTGCACAAACTGAAACACAAATAAGCACCCATGCACACTCTGTAACTTCATCCGAAGTTCCACATTTTGTGTAGATGAGGCTTTGTTAGGTAACCTAAACTATAAATGAGGTATCTTATAACATCGATCAAAAGCAGGTAGACGCCACACATGAGCAAGATAATACTGGAAGGAACCTCCAAGCAGATGGGATGTTTTACAAGTCCTTCAATATTGATATATAATAGGGGAAATTGCTTCTGGCCATTTGATAATCACATTTTTATTACAATTTTATACCCTCATTATTTATTTTTAATGAATAAATATACCACTAATAATTGTTTTTATCTTTAATTGCAGGTTAATGAAGAATAAAGCCAAAGATCTCTTCTCTAAACAAAAACTCATGAATTAATGAAGAACACAAGCAAGAGCCAAAAAGTCCAAGCCTAGAATCAAGCCGAGTAGCCTATGGAAGCCGGAGAAAATAAAAAAATCAAATATGAAAAAAATATATTCAAGATAGTTAGCCGCAAAGAAACAACGATATCTCTCAATCCGGAAGACGAAATTTAACATATAATATATGAAAATCGCCTATCTCGACGAGACGAAGCCATCCGTGAAGGCAGAAATTTGATAGGACATCGATGCGGGCATCGATGCCAGCATCGATGCTGGCATCGATGCCAGCATCGATGCTGGCATCGATACTGACAGTTCTGTTACGAATTAAGGGCTGATTTTTGATTATTTTGGATAAGATTTTAATCCAATGTTTCATATTCATTGATGGTTATTATAAATAGGGGTAGAGAGTGAGAGGTTGAGAGTATAAAAATTTTTATAACTCCATTTGGAGAGGAGGATCACTCTTAGGGGGGGTTATTGGTTGGGACAAATTGGGGTCAAGGGGGGAAAGTGTTCCGATGAAACAATTTTATCCCTTTGGGATATTTTGAGTGGGGGTAAAATGGGATAAAGTGGGATAATGGGATAATTTTAGCATTTGATTTGACAATTCATGTGGTATAATTGATGATGTGGCATCTTATTAAAATATAATTTTATCTATTAATTACTTCTAAATTAACTTATCCAATTGGTTTAGTATATTATTATAATATAAATATTATTTTACTTTATATTAAAATATAATATATTGTACTTTACTTACAAATTACTATTATTAATTATTATATTGTATTGTATTATATTATATTAACATGCTATACTATATATAATAATTAATATAATGTAATATCAATATATTTAATATAATATTTTAATAATATAATATTTAATATAATACATTATTTTATTTATATAAAAATATAATATGTTATATAATAATTACTAATTAACATTATATTAGTATGCTAAATTATATAATAATTGATATAATATATGAATAATATATTTAATATAATATTTTAATAATATATTATTTAATTTAATATATTATAATATAGTATCATAGGATATAATGTACTAATTAATATTATATAATAATATATTACATAATATTATTAATATATGTTATTAAAATATTATATATAATATATGAATAATATATTTAATATAATATTTTAATAATATATTATTTAATTTAATATATTATAATATAGTATCATAGGATATAATGTACTTTATAAAATATTATAATATTTTACTTTATTGAAGTAATATTTTTTAAAATTTTAAAATATTATATTAAAATTATATATATATAACATGATAATTACAATAATATATATTAATAGGTATCATGTTATAGTATAATATATTATATTATTTCAAACTATAGTATTATATTATATTATATCATAATATTTTACTAATATTAGTAATTATTATATTATATTATAATAGTATGTCATATATATAATAACTATAATAATATTTTATAAATTAATTATATAATAATGTATTATATAATAATATATGTTATTAAAATATTATATAATATTATAATAAATACGTTATACTATAATTACTAATTAATATTATATAATAATATATTACATAATATTATTAATATATGTTATTAAAATATTATATAATATTATAATAAATTAGTTATACTATAATTACTATTATATAATATTATTAATATATGTTATTAAAATATTAATATATGTTATATTTTATATATCACATCATATATTTATAATATAATTAGCATGTACTAGTTAAGTAATACAAAAATATTTTAAAATTATTCCAATTGCTTTCAAAGTGAAACAACATTGTTCCAATATGAATGATGGAGTAAATTTGGGGTAATTATGAGTAAGGGGTGGAGGGGATCTTTATATAGTTGGTGTAATTTAGGGGAAATTGGAGTATTTGTCCCCCAATTATCCCAACAAACTAATAACACCACAAAGTTAACTCCAATTCCAATTATCCCAATGAATAACACCAAAAAATGATGTTCCAAAAATTATCCCATTATCCCCCAAATTACACCAATGAATAACCCCCCTTAATTGAGAAGGTCTTTCAAATTTGTAACTTTTGTTACAATTAATAAAATAAATTTTTTACCACTTTAAATATTTCTTCTCTTTGTTGGATGATGAAGATGGAGATAAATAATTATTTGGAGGTTTACATTTCTTTTATTTTTCTCTTTTATTTTTTTAGTAATTTCTTTATTATTGTTTATTAGTTAGATTTACATTCATGCTTGTAGTGTAGATTTATCTTCTTGTCTTTTTATTTCCTTTTTGCACTTTAATTTGTAGAGTAGATTTATTTTCTTGTTCATAGTTTAGATTTTTTTTCTTTTTATTTTTATAATTAGTTCTTTTTCTTCTTGTTTTTATTTCTTAAGATGTGAAATTAATTCTTATAGGAATCTTAGAATTGTATGAAACTAGTCTAATTTCCTTTATGTTATGCAAATTATTCTCTTACATTTAAAATGATCATGTATATGATAATCAACTAGAGAACTAATTGATAGAAGAAGAATTTGATAATCTATGCTTATCTTGAGTGGTTTGATATGTTATACTTATGAATTCTAGGATTACTATTTTGTTGTTGTTCTTGTCATGAATCTAATTTTGCTTAGATGATAATTTGATAGGTTATACTTTTCTTAAATGGTTTGATAGTCTATGCTTAATAAATCTAAAGTGAAATATGATAAAAAGAGAATAGTTTGTATTTTGTAATTGAGATTAGCTAATGGATTCAATTCTAGATTTCTCATATTGAATCCTCCATCTTTTGTTTTCTTGTTTTTCTCTTTTTTTATTCTTGCTTTTTGTTTTATTCTTTGATTCTTTCTTCTCTCCCCTAAAATTCAATTTATTGTCTCTTGCATATATTCACAACAATCATTCCTCGTATCTCTCCACAATCATAATTTTCATCACTCCTAATTGTCACACACAAAATATAAGAACCGATTTTAATTTTCTCCTACAAACACCTTCCTCGTGAGATTGATAACTTTTTATACTATAACTTGATTTATTGTGCACTTTTAATTTTTGGGTATATGTTTATGCCGCATCACCCCTAATTTTCTTATAAGTATTTCGCCCACCCTCAAGACTTTTTCAACACTCTCAAAACCCCCAAAAGCAAAGCTACAATTCTCTGAGCCTCCAAAACACAAAACCCAAGACTTTAAAACATGTGAATACCATAATTCTCTCTCTCTCTCTCTCTCTCTCTCTCTCTCCCTTTCTCTCTCTCTCATGATGTCACTGTGATGATTTGAAATAAGTTTTGAGGGAAAATTTTCTAGTTCCTTCTAAAATTTTCCAACGGCGTCGACATCGGCGATGAAACTTTCCTGGCGTTTGTTCATGAGGCAAAGAAAACCGTGATCTTGAAGACAGTGGTGACGAGTTGCGATGGATTCAGCGTCATCGTTCCGAAGAAAAAGACGGGAACTCCGACGACTCTCGATGTAATTTTTCTCTTTTTTAACTTGTACTTGAATCCTAGTGCTATATTTTTTTGTTATTTTACAAATTGTTGTAATTGTTTGAAATTGATGACTAGAGATTAAAGTAAAGTCTGTAAATTTATATATTATTATTATTTCAGTGTAATGAGTTTGTTGTTAAAGTTATGAGTTGGTTGTGATGGAATGTTACATGTTAGTTGTGAAGGTTACGAGTTGATATGAATGTTACGTGTTGGTTGTGAAGATTATGAGTTTGTTGTGAATGTCACGAGTTGTTTGTGAATGTTATGAGTTGGTTGTGTTGGTTGTGAAGGTTATGAGTTTGTTGTGAATGTTACGAGTTGTTTGTAAATGTTACGAGTTGGTTGTGAATGTTAGTTAACAACAATCATAATTAACTCATTGCTGAGGTTCACAACCAACTCATAACATTCACAACCAACTCGTAACATTCACAATCAACTTCCTATCGAGGTTCATAACCAACTCGTAACCTTCACAACTAACTCGTAACCTTCACAATCAACTCATAACCTTTAAAGCCAACACATAACCTTCATTCACAACCAACTCATAACATTAACAACAAACTCATTACAATGAAATAACAATTATATATAAATTTACAGACTCTACTTTAATCTTAAGTCATCGATTTAAAAAAATATATATAACAATATATAAAATAACAAAACAATATAACACTCAGATTCAAGTACAAGTTACAAAAGGGAAAAAATTACACCAGGAGACGCCAGAGTTCCTACCTTTTTCTTCGAAATGGCGACGCTAAATCCGTCGCAACTCGTCATCACCGTTTTGAAGATCGCAGTTTTCTTCGCCTCATGAATGAACTTCGAGAAATTTCATCGCCGATATCGATGCCGTGAGAAAATTTTAAAGGGAACTAGAATTTCCTCCCAAAACCCCATTTCAAATCATCACGGTGACATCATAAAAGAGAGAGAGTATTGGTCTTCACATATTTTAAACTCTTGGATTTTGTGTTTTGGGCTCAGAGAATTGTGGCTTTGCTTTTGAGGGTTTTGGGAGTGTGTAAAAACTCTTGGGGTGGGCGGAATACTTGTAAGGAAAGTTGAAGCCAGAAGCAATTTTCCCTATATAATATATGGATATATGGATTTGAGAGAACATACCTGGTTCATATATGTATTATCAATTAACAAACAATTACCTATGAACTATGCACTAGCATGAAATCCCAAAGGGGTCAAAAAAAATTTTTTTTAGTAACCCTATTGTTATTGCTTATTAGTAATGCCACCTGAATGGGACTACCTTTCGTCAGAGAGCAAGCTAATCTTGCCGCCCCGTTAATGAATTAGATTATGACAACATCGGAGGGCACGATCCAATATTTTTTTTAATCTCTTTCGTGCTGCCCGGGTTTGGGTTACTCCGGGAGAGTCGCAAGGGAGTAACACTCGCGATATGACTGATACTATCAGTGATATAAAGTCACGTGTCTTCCAAACTGCATGGCGTGACAAAATTGGATAATCTGCTTCGTTTATATTAATCTGCGTTACATTGAACACCACAACCAGTACCAAGCATCATCATCACGCAAGACAAAAAAAATAAAATAAAATAATAATAATAATAACAATAATAACCAGACCCAAAAAAAAAACCCACTTTATTAAGTGCTTCATGTAGCCTTTTAATTTCTAATACAACATCTATATATTCAGTCAAAGTTTCAAGATACATCTATCAACTTCCCAACAATAATTTACACACCACTTCGAACAAACCAATGAAAGCCTATATTACATTTCAATGGAACACAGTAATTAAAAAAAAGTAAGAGCAAAACAATAAATTTCCCATATAGTTTCGTTGGTAAGATTCAACTGGTATATCGCATATAGTTTCGTTGGTAAGATTCAACTCGTATATCGCATACGTTCAAGATCTCAATCACTTCTCGTAAATTGAAGATGTGTACATACAAAAACTTGGTGCGACATAAACATATACCAAAAAATTACAAGTGCACAATCAAGTTATAGTATAAAAAGTTATCGATCCCACGAGGAAGGTGTTTTGTAGGAGAAAATTAAAATTAGTTCTTATGTTGTGTGCAAGACAAATAGGAGTGATGAGTGAATGTGATTGTGGAGAGATAGTGAAGGTGATAGTGTGTAAATAGGCACAAAATATAAGTGAGAGTGGGTGTGACAAAGTATGAATGATTTTCACAAGGAGAGAAAGAAAGATGAATAAAATAAAGAAATAAAAAAATCAAGAATAAAAAGAAAATTCAAGAAAATAAAGATGAATGATTCAATTAAAGATATGAGGAATCATTGAATCCACTTCTTAAAAAATGACAATTCCCTAGAGGGTTCTAGCCTCAAGGCTAATAAAAAAAAAATGAAAATGAACAAAATAAAAAACTAATCTCGAGAGGGTTCTAGCCTCAAGGCTAATCAAAGAAAATGAAAATGAACAAAATGAAAAACTAATCTCGAGAGGGTTCTAGTCTCAAGGTGAATAGTGCTAGAAAATAAAATCTAACTACAAAATAAATTACAAAAAATAAACTACAAAATAAATTACAAGAATTAAATGCGAGAAAATAAATCTACTCTATAAGCATTAAATAAATCTAAGGCAAGAGAGTTCTAGCATCTTGGCTATTTAAGCAAGAAAACAAAAGGATAAAAATATTAACAAAGGACATTTACCACCCAAGAGGGTTCTAGCCTCAAGATGAAAGCAAACCTCACTCTTGATCTTCATCTTCATCCCATCTTCATCTTCATCATCATCATCAAACAAAGAGAAGAAAAGAAAAATATAAAGAGGTGAAAAAATTCTTTTATTGATTGTAATAAAAAGTTACAAAATTGAAAAGTCTTCTCAATTAAGAGTAACCCTCCTCTCCAAATAGAGTTACAAAATTTTTCACACCCCCACCCCTTATTCTCTACCCCTATTTATAGTAAACATCAGTGAATCTGAGTCATTGGATCGAAATCTTATCCAAAACAATCCAAGCTAGATTGCATAGATACAGGTGCGGACACGGACATGGGCCACAATAGATTTGTAAATATAGGATACAGGGAAACAACTATATAGTAATAATTTACATTAGATCAAATATCAAATTAAAATACCTAACACTTATATTTTCTTTTATTATCTATAATAAATAAGAATTAAGCAAGGTTGCTGATAGCGGATCGCGACGCGTCGCGGCGAGGGACCGCTAAGGCTATATCGGGCTATTGCGGTGAAATCACGGCAAATAGCGCACAGTCAAATAGCGGTCAAATTTAAATATATTTAAATATCTTAAATAATAAGAAAATTCATAAAAAATCTAAAAATTCAATTAGTTGTAAATTTCTTGTATTATCAATAAATAACAATTAATAAGCTTGTTGTATGAATGAAACTATGAAGAAATTCAAGAAATATAACATCATAATATGTGTGATAGCGGGTTTAGCCGCTTTTAACAACAAAAATCCGCTTTTAACCGCGAAAATCCGCTTCTAACCGCGAAAACCCGTTTTTAACCCGCTAAAATCCGTTTTTACGCGCTATTCGAATGAATAGCGGATTTTCCCACTTAAGCCAGCCGCGAAACCCCTACGCGTAGCGCTGAAGGGCTGCGACCGCTATTCGCGCCGCTATAGCCTCGCTATTGGCCGCTATTTACAACACTGGAATTAAGCTAACTCAAACAAAGGATTCAGATCTTCTGTCGTCACCAAGCAACTAAAAATGGAGACCTTCATTTCCTTTTTAGGTTCAACCGTTCAAAGAAGATGGAAGTGGAAACGGAAAAGTAAAGGTAAAACCAGCTTGATTTTGGTCATATGGGATACTATTGGAAATTTTCAAATCTTAAGTAGATAGGTGTGTCTGTTTTTGGGTTCAAATCTATTGGTTTTAAACCCAATATACCAAAAAAACCAGTTCAGAGTTATAAACACGGGGAAATCAGGTTTTGCTTTGAACCACCAAGTGTCCATGATATGTCCGTGGTGAATCTGTGTCTGCCATGTGTAGGACAAGGACACGGCACCCAGAACAATGTGTCTGCGTAACCTACGTACAGAGCTTATATTCCTGGACTTCCAAGATTCAAGTAAACAATGGACCAGAGTAGAGACAACAAAGTCGTACCCTGAACTAACCAACATTTGAAACTCAGGTATCCAAAAAAAATATCAGAAGTGATGATGGTTAATAAAAGAAAATGTAACTAGCAGCAAAGAAAGAATGAGAAACTAGCATGATAGAAAAGTGCCACAGTTGGGGTTCTTTCATAAAGTGTGAATCTACACAATGTATACATAAAAATCAGGTCTATTGACTAGAAGATGTTGGTATTAATAGAGATAATGCACGCCAACTCTCATGCACAACAAAGATCCTAAAACAATACCAATCTATTGCAGCAATACTCACCTGTCAAGTGATACGGGCTCAGGGTCACGGAGACAAGGTTTGACTGAAACCACACTAAGCTATCTAAAGCTCTACCACATTCAATAATTTAGCGTGTTATCTATATCGGAAATTCTACACAGGATACACCGCAACATTCACAAATAGTCTTACAAATATTGGCTAAAAATACACAAACCTACACATTTCTCATAATACATCGCTAATAAGCAAGCAAGCATATGCAATCTAGGCTAAGGATGGCAACCCATTAGTAATCAGAATTTCTCATAACTAGTCTCAGTTACTATGGCAGAAGTGTAAATAAAATGTTACGAATCAACACAAAATGAGAAAAATAACATGGTCATACCCAATGTTGAAAATAACGATAACGCATAACGTAACGCTTACCTCCGGTTAAGTTACAATAGCGATAACGCATAACGTAACGTAGGTTAAATAATTTATTATTATTTAAATAATTTATTATTATTTAAATAATTTATAGATATATAACGTTCAAAATAAATCAGAATGAATAATCATCGCAATTCTCATAAGTCATAAGTTTTAATAAATCCTACAAAATGAGCCATCCTCCACTAAATAAGGCCCTCATAGGCTCATACTACTAAAATACTAAGTCGTCCTCCTCCAGAATGATGTTTGCATCTTCAGGATCATAATCCTCAACCGGTACATCTTCAGTAGCGACCTCTTTTCCTCTTTGTACTGAGGAAGCTGCAAAAATAATTTTAACTAGAAAATCAAAGATTCATTCAAATAAGGCAACAACCAAACTTTGAAAGTTTTTAAAAAGCTTACAGCTTCGAACGCCTGCGGGAGAGCTTCGAATGCCTGCGGGAGAGCTTCGAATGCCTGCGGAAAGGCTTCGATCGCGTGCTGAAATGGAGGCGACGGGAGATCAGAAGGGGGATTCGCTGGTGTTCAAGAGAAATGGAGGCGACGGGTTAGTTTAGGCCCTCTAGGGTTTTGTTAACAAGTAAATCAAATCACAGCCGTTCTTTCTTTTTTTAAAGCAATCTAAGCCATTGACAAAATAACCTAAGTTATTAAACATTACAGTGTTACGTTACATAACCTACGTTATAGGGAAAATAACCTACGTTATTTTGTTCTTGCGTTATATTCAAACGTTATGTAACGTTGAGCTTGCGTTACGTTACGCTATGCGTTATTTTGCGTTACGAAACGCGTTATTTTCAACACTGGTCATACCAATATCAGAACCAGTGAAAGTTGAACATTTGCTCTCTGCAGACGACATCCTGCAGTCACACAGGACAGCAACAGCATCCTGCAGCCAACAGGTCAGTTTCCACTATATTTTCCCCCATCTATCCCACTTCACAGCTACGACTTGGGCAACATTGCCACATGTTGAAAGATAACAAATTTCAAATTAAAATCCTATCAATTCACAACATAAGAAGTAAAAAGCACGTGTACAGCTATAATTTATCTGGACATAGCAATCCATTTTCATGTATATGAAAAAAGAGGATCATATTGACCTGTCAACAAATCCCTGACGCTGAAATGGCTTTTTGGTATTTCACCTTTAAAGCTTGCGTGTAAATGGAGCAACGAATCCTTCACATATCAGCAACACATGTAAAAGGGTAGAAATAGATGTGGTTGATGACACATCCGCATTGTATGAAAAATGCAGAACATGAAGCTGCATGGTCATCACTGCTCAATTACTCCTTTTCAAGCTCACAAAATAAAAACACCAGCGACCAGAACAGGATTAGAGTAAAAACTAAAGACCAAAGGGTTAAGACTCTTAAAGACAATCCTTACCATTCACAGGACCACCATAATGAATTAGTTAACTTGGATCATGCCCAGAAAAAGAAACCTTAAAATGGATGGGGACAGCGAGATACTGACAGGAGCATCAAATCGAATATCATCAACATCATCTATGAATGGAAATCATCATCATCACCAACATCATCATCATCATCATCATCAAGAACGACAAACAGCATCGGCAAGATCATTCATTTGCATTATCTCACAGGCTGCGGACAATCAGCTACTAGAACGCACTCTCGTACAAAACTAAAAAGTGCAGGAAATCATGTTATCATAAGTAAGATTCACTAACCATAACATAACCAACAAAGAAAGCAAATAAAGAACAAAAGTCTTCAGAGTTCAACAAGAAGTTACTTGCACCAATGCAACCACAACACAGTCAAAATGCTAATAGCCAACATACAGTGACATGACAGAAAAAGCACAACCTTAGAATCAGTTCAGAGCTCCCAAAAGCACCATAAAACTTTCATGAAATCCTCCAGAAAGATGTCAGCATGTTTGCACTCCAGTGGCAGTAGTTCATTAATCCTGGCAAGCAATTTAAATTATGAGGTAATGCCCTGAAACATGCATGACAAGATAGATGCCATGACAATATCATATAAAGTAAATACCTCGGAACCCTGTGGAGATGAGCTGCGATAATCACGACGTCGACCACGAGGAGAAGCACTTCGAGAAGCTGGAGATCTTTCAGCAGGGCTACGCCTAACTGGGCTTCTATCAGGCGAAGAAGGGGTTCTGCGAGGAGACAAGCTTCTTCGGGGACTAAGGCTACGTCGAACAGGGGAAGCACTGTGCATAATAATCCATATAAGACAAATACTGCAGTTCATGAAAAATAAAAACTCAAGCGCTGATAATAAATATCACTAACTTACCTGTCAAAGGAGCGACTTCTGCTCCTCCTTCGGTCATCATCATACCTGCCTCTGCCACGACCTCTATAATAATCAGGGCTCATACTGTGGCTTCTACTTCTACGGCGATAATCCCTATCATGATACCTGTGACGACCATACCTTTCTCTGCTTCGACTGCGACTTCGCCTACTATAATCTCGATCTCTGTAATCACCACGATACCTGAAAATGGACTAACAGAAACATTAGAAAAGTGCCTCAAGTGCTACAACATAGTAAATGTCAGTGTAACATCTACTACTTACTATTCTATTATGGATGCTTATCTGAAGTCTTGAAATAACATTACTATTCGTACTTTTTAAATTCAACCATTGTCTTACTATGAAACTATATATAGAAGCTTCCATACCCAACATCAATTTGGTATGGCAAGTTTTAGAGGCAGATAAAACTTCATTCTGGTCTATAATTTGGTTGTGCCCATATCATTTGACGCAAAAACCCGAGTGTGACAATTGATGTGCACATGATGCATGTCAACAAATTACAAGTTTTATGGCCAAACATCAGTTCAAAATACATAAAGAAAACTGCATATGAACACCAAATGTCTAAACAATTTCAAATTTTAATCTCTCTTTTACTTTGGAATCAGAAATATGATATCCTTCTAAATAAAGAAAAGTGTCATTCATGTATCGTTGTGTCAATACAAAAGTTTGAGGGCCTTTTGCTCGTAATATTCAATGTCACTCTCAGCAATTCAGCATTTCGTTTGATAGTATTAAAAAACAAGATGTAAGATTAATTGAATGACATCTTGGAACCCGAACATTAGAGAAATAGTACAAAGCTGCTAGTCCATCTTAACAAAGATTGGTAAGTTTAGCGCAGAGCAATGGATTACCATGAGTCAAGTTATGTCCTAAAACATACCTTGGTCTTGGGCTACGGCTTCTGGACCTCTTCGAAACTTCCACAATCCTTCCTTTATGACTGCAACCAGGTAGAAAAAAATAAATCTTTATTTGACATTAACAGAAAAGGCTATTATGAATAATCTTCCTACAAACAGGAGTATGCATAATAATCAGTATGTTCACCAAAGATTAAATCAGCAAATATGATCAAGAATGATGATGATAACAATGACCATATTTGTACTGGCAATGATGATCTGTGCCACAGAATGGACTAAATACACAGAAAAATCATATCATCAAGTGCAGCACACCCGTGCTTACTTCTCAAATCTTCTAAATTTTGTTGTGTGAGATCTTGATGTGCACTTTGCTATTTACTTTCCCCAACAAGCGAGTGAACAACCACACATGCACACACCAACCACCGTGCATCACCATCCGCAAATGTATCCCACTCTTCACTTGGTACCAAAACACATTGCTAGTCACCTCAGGTCCTCAACACCATCCGCAAATGTATCCCACTCTTCACTTGGTACCAAAACACATTGCTAGTCACCTCAGGTCCTCAATAAAATTAAATGTTCTTTGAATCTAAAACAATGTACACTTCCACTTTTAAAGTTATGTTTAATTGCTTCCAATGTTTTAGAAAGTGCAAGGCGCTTCTAGGCGCCGGACCAAGCGCCTAGGCGCGCGCTTAAGCAGAATCTAGGCGTTTTTAGCATCAGGAGATGAAAGATTCTTTCTCAAGATTCAAAATCCTACCACCATCTTTTACCTACAATAGCCTTGAATATACCCAATCCATCTTGACTTGGTCATTCTCTCCAATCATTACAATGCCCTAAGCGAGCAATATACCCACTGATCGTGGTGAGATGATAGTAGCCAATGGCCCCTACACCTCCAAGATCTAGGCAGACATCCTAAGTACGTTCGGTGGCGTAGGTGGCGACTCAATCTACTTTGAAAAACAATGTGCTTCCTTCTAAATAGTAAGTTTGAATGTAATGATCTCAAACAAATTATGGTCTAACCGAAAGTGTTTCTCTCTCTCTCTCTCTCTCTCTCTCTCTCTCTCTCTATATATATATATATATATATATTATATATATATATATAATATATATATATATATATATATATATTATATATATATATATATATATATATATATATATCATATATAGAGAGAGAGAGAGAGAGAGAGAAGAGAGATGAGCTTATGTCAAACTTAAGTGATAGCAAGCCTTTGTCCACCAAACTTTTTTATCCACTCATATATATATATATAAAGAGTCTCTTCATATCTCAATGGGTAAGAAAGTAGGTAGATGATTCACTTAAGTTGACATAAGAATATATATATATATATATATATATATATATATATATATATATAGAGAAGAGAGAGAAGAGAGAGCAAAACTTTGTGTCAATTTAAGTGGATAGCAAAAAGTTATCCACAAACTTTTTAGCCGTGATGTTGCCTAGGGATCCATGAAAGATAATGAAGAGTTTTTATAAATATAAATGAGTGGCTAAAAAGTTTGGTGGACATCCACTTAAGTTGACATAAGATCATCTCTCTCTCTCTCTCTCTCTTCTCTCTATATATATATATATATATATATATATATATATATATATATATATATATATATATATATATATATATTATTTGTTTGTCTTTATATATTTTACACAATGGTGAACCATCTATCTCTTGAGCACAGGAGACAAGGTAAAAACTTCCTTGCAGATTGCATACACTTAATATTCTCGAGAGGGCGAGAAGTATAACATACTAACAAACCACCTGACTCTCGAGGTTTGGTGTGTCTTGCATTGATCAAACTCTATATGATAGAGGTTCGAAGCAATCTAACCTGATCTTTGGGTTAGCTTTCTCACTCGGCCAGCATCTAGGCAAGCAATCTAACCCGATCTTTGGGTCAGCTTTCTCACTCTGCTAGCATCTAGGCAAGCAATCTAACCCGATCTTTGGGTCAGCTTTCTCACTCTGCTAGCATATAGGCAAATACGTATTGGTTAACAAGCTTAGGTGATTGTATTTGTGCAATTCTATTTGTGGAACTAAGCATTAATAACTAGAAATTTTTAAACAAAAGTTTAAAACAATCATTCAATTCAGACAAATAGATCATTTCCATGTTCGGCTCCTAGGATACTTTATTTCTACAAGGAAGACGTTGATATGCTTGTATCTTTTGTATAGAGTTTCCTTCTATCCCTTTAGATGAGAAAATTACTTTTAATATTTAACAAAGTTCTAAGGATCTAACTGAGCAAGAAATCATGTAAAAAATAGTATTGAAACGTAAATAGATAGCAGCCGATGTTTAAAAATTACAAATATATATGGTCACAACAAAAAAGTACAAGACCCATTTTGTTATTTTAATCTATTTTTTCACAGGCATACAGGTGAAAACTCGCCAATAAAACTGCAGTTCATTTCAAATGGTTAATTTGTCATGTCAATAATGTACAGACAAAACTCACCCGAAGGTTATACATCCACAGGGCATATATCAACAATTAAGTTTCAACGAAGCACGAAACTACAATGTTCAAATCAGCAGTTTTTCCTGTTAATTTACAATTTAAAAAGAAGTTGTACACAGAATCTGTCATAAATATAAACAACAGCATTCACCACTTTACCACTTCGAAAAAATACCATCAAACATCTGCTCACAAACATGGATGTACTGTGTGAAAAGGGTAACGAGTGCACTAACAGGTAGGAAAGTAAACAAGTATCAGGATCATTGCTAAGCAGAAAAGAGCAAAACAAATATCTGCTCACAATCATGGTTCCAGATCTTTTCCCCAAGCACTAAAAGTAGCAAAAATTGGTCGAAAGAGGCTTACATCAAGCTCTTAATTTGACCATTGTAATGAAAAACACCTATCCGATTTTAGAAAACAAAATCCTAGACAATAACATCAATCAAAAAATCTACGCAAAACTAGTAAAGGCTGCACTAACAAAGAAGAAAAACATCATCACCATAATCAACCACAACAATCGCGAATCAGGACTCGTAACTTACATCCGCTCTGCGTTAGGCCCATATTTCGCGAATTGCACCATGATTTCTCTTCCATCCACAGTCCTCCCTGTAAAACAAATTGATAAGCTAATAACATCGAGGCAAAATATATTAAAATTAAAAAAAAAAGAAAACAAGAACTCGCCATCAAGTCTGTCCACAGCTTTCTGCGCCTCATCGGCGTACTTGTACCTCACAAACGCAAACCCTCGAGATTCTCCAGTCCTTCAATCAACAAAATATCATTCAAAAATCCCCCAAAAATAAAAGAGATTTCTCAAAAATCTAATAAAAAAGAGAGAGAGAGAGATAATCAATATACCTGCGATCCCTAGGAATGAAGATATCAACGACCTTTCCGTACTTATCGAAAAGGGGGAAGAGATCATCGGCCGAAGTCCCTATCCACAAAAATCAATACATAATTAGAAACAAAACGGAGGGGAAACAAAGAAGGAGAAAAATGAAGAAAGGGACGGAGAGAGGGGCACTTACGGAAAGTGATGTTGAGGACGAGGAGAGAGAAGGTGTCCTTGATGTCGGGAGGACCGGATCGGCCGAAGTGCGACATCCCGCCGATGACCGAGGAGAGAGAGAAAATTAGGGTTAGGGTTTCGATCGGGCGGAGGAAGGAGAAGCACAAAGGGAGTCGGGCCTGCTGCGGTCTTGCGGAGATAAGGCCTCACGGGCTTACATGTCATCTCCCTTTAGCCGAATATTCTGGTTCGGGCTTCTATCTGGGCTGCGTTCGGTTCGTCCAAATTTATCAGATAACGGGCTAGCAAAAAATAAGAACAAAACTTGTGTCCACTTAAGTGGACATCCACCAAACTTTTTAACCATTGGATGTTTCCTAGGGATCCTTGCATGATATGAAGTGACTTTTTATATGTTAAATGAGTGGATATAAAGTTTGGTGGACACACTATTCACTATCCACTTAAGTTGATAGGAGTCTTACTCCAAAAAATAATCCTTTCTCGCGTGAAATTACACGTTGTTTCGTTCGGCTCAATTTCAAAATTTTGTTATTTGCAAACGCGGCGTGTAGCTACAGCCTCATAGGTGTTTTTCTAATGTCATGGCGTTTTGGATTTTCTTTCTTTTTAACTATATTGTTTTCAGAAGATTATAATTGACTTACGCTATTGCAATTTGACTTTACTAGTAGCGGTAAAACAAACAGTTGCAACTCGTCAGACCGTCCCAAGTCACTTACAATAATGGTAGCTGCATAGCGACAATTATAACAAATCAACTAACTCGCGTTATTTTGTTTGGAGGACATGTTTGCTACATTGCTCATTAGATATTTTCGCCCTCTCTTTAGATGCGTCGAGAAAGGGATAATTGGTAAGATTTACTAGCTCCTTGAATCTCCCGTATAATAGATCAAATAAATTCAATGAAAGGTTTAAAGAAATTATGGACCCCACTAATAAGAATAAACTTAACTAGAGAATTAGCTACCTCGCCTAAGTTTAAATTTTCCTCCGATCTTTCCCCTTGAATTGCTAATCAAGCTGAGATTGAGTACCCCATTCTTGCATAACAGCGACGCAAGTCCTTTGCAGATTCAGAGGGCTCCTTCGTAATTCAAAATCAAGTCGCAGAAATTCATACCCATTTCCAAGCAATACTCGAAAGGTTAAAAGAGTAATTGTGTACCTAAGCAGAATACGAGGCATCAACCCAAACGGTTCAGATATGAACTGTCAACCGAAAACCATCAACACAAGTGTGCGAGCAAAAATGCGTCTGAACTCGGTCAAACGTACAAACTGAAGCACAACTAGTGACTAGTACTAAAAACATCATATCTGCCTTTCAAGGACGAGTTACAATGATGCCGCTTGATTCATAATAAAGAGTACAACATATATGCATATATAGGCTAACATCAAAAAACTGCAACGGGTTTCTCAAATGAGGGCTGGACGCAACTGAGATCTTCACGTGCGCTTTGGAGGGGCATACTGCACGTTGTTGTCAGCACAAATGTTCTGCATTCGAAGTAAGCAAGTCGTAAGATTTCAAACGCCATTGCAAGAGAGAGAATAATTAAGGTCAGGATATGTACCTGGTATTCCTCAGGAAGGTCCTCAGAGACTGCGAGTGTATAACAACCAGGGATAAACCGTCCTGCAGATGGCAACAAATATTTCACGCATCAACAAAAGGTTAGAAGTGTAACTTCAAGTGAAATTGATCCCACAAAAGCGAATATTTAGTACCATTCCAGAAGCAAATGCTTTGTGTGAAAATATTTTCTCCGTTACTGTATAAAGCGCATGATTTCTCAAATTTAATTTTGATATAACTAAATGCTCAGAATTTTGTTGAACTATTTGGTTATCCCTGCAGAGAGCAATACAAACTTCATGGTATAAACCGCCGAAATTTTAGAGGCACGCCTATAAGATAAAATTGATCCCACAAAAGAGTTAAGACATATTTAGGACCTTTCTACAAGTAAAAGTCTCATATGCAATGGTTTCTCTGTTATTGTTACAAGGATTATGATTTCTCCTAAAATTTAATCTAATGTAACATGCTGCAGAGGAACTTTTGAATTAATTTGGCTAACCAAGCTCTTCTCCACAATTTTTATTGATCATCCACGTGACCGGGTCCTTGATGGCAAATTGTAAAATCCAAGACCCACATTATTGTGTACATCTTGGTTGCATCTTGCAGGCAAACAAGCTCTTAGATGGCGGGTTGTCTCTTTATATCTAATGTAACGTTTATATCGTTCGACTATACCAGTCAAGGAAAATTTCTTACTATAAGTTACTTCCATGATGAACTAGGATTAAATATTTAAAAGCTATCAACATCGTTTTGACTTTAGCAAACTTGCTTCGCTCCAACTTTACTTCATTAGTGAAACTCCGTCTACACATTAAACACAAAATCTGCTTTATTCAAGGTTTAAAATCTTGGTATAGATATCACTATTGGATCAAGGCCATGATACCAACAATAGGGAGCAAGAGATATATAAACAAGAAACCCAGAGAAACAGAAGAATTTTGAGGAGAGGTGAGAGAAGAAATTCACCGGAAAACAAAGAAACTCACAGTTTCAATCACGATCAAACTCTCAGTCGTTCATCAATGAGCAAAACTGAAAATTTCAGATTACACAACTTCCTCTTATAAGAAATTTTGGCCGCTAGACAAAATTACTTGCAAACTAAATCTCAACTAACATTATCTAGAAATAAAAGTAGAAAGTAAGTAATTAAATCACATTGAACACCTTACCTCAAAGTTTGATAAGCTTAGAATAGTACATCTAAAGATAAAACTGACCGATAGAAGAATATCAATCTTATGTGAAAAGAAAGCAACTGTTGATAATGTAGTATGCCTCATCTCAATACTTACGCACTCTACTCACAAATCAGGAAGCCGGTCTCTATCAGGGTAAACATCAATTTTCAGAAGAATATAACACAAACAGGAAACCATGTAATCAAAAGTAACCAGAGAAAAGTGAACATGTCAGGCCTATGTTATTGTATAAGAAGTAAGACAGTAAGAAGTTAGATGCCCGAAAACGTTTATATATAGTTTCAAACATCAAGCACAAACTGCTACCAAGTAGGTACGAGTTGACTAGAATCTTCAACTAGCAATTGTGCTACACAGCATATATGAGTGAAGCTGTTTTGCTACGATTAGGTATTTTTCAAAGAATTTAAGAAAAGTCTAGACATGCAAATCTTCAGTTTAGGAATTATAAAATGTAAGTGGTTCCCCAGATCAACTTTAGCAGTACTAAACTATACAAACAAATATAAGATGAGCTTACAAGATAAGAACACAATACAAAATGTATGATTGAAAAAAACATTCCATTTGGGCTCGCAAAACATTTACTGCTCCAGAAAATAATTCATGGTTGACAGTTTACCTATCCTCAACCATCGAGCCGCCCAACTTCTACTTGGTTCCATGACAGAAATAATCCTGTGGACAAGGAAATCAAGGATCACTCCAGTTTTTATCCCTTCTTTTACTTTAAACTAGAAACTTATAAAGAAAAATGTCTAAAGCAAAACAACAATAACAAGCAAATATCAATTAAGATAATCAAACTGAAAGAAACTGGGGACTGTCATTATGCAAAAAAGCTCTCTTATTGCTTCGTCCACATAACCTAAACTTCTAGCTTGTTTGGCTTTGAGATGTCTACTTAATTTCTTTTCCCATTTCCAAAATTCAATATCTAGAGCAATTTTGTTGTGTTTGTAAGAAATAAGTTGTTTTAGAGGGTCTTAACAATGACTGAAGTCTGATATAAACATAGCTACCATTTTACTTAAAGAGCTTAGCATAAATAATCAGCTTATTAAATACATTATTAAATACTGTGCATTTGGACATCATAGGCAAAGGAATCAAAATTCCTCCTATCATGCATTCACATGTCCTTTCACATGTCCTTTAAACAAATAAAGAGTACAGAGAGACTTCAGAGTTCTAGTACATCTTTGCATATATCACTAAAGAGAATTTTTATATAGGTTGATAGCACTAACAATAACAATTTTTGAAAAGTCAGCAATTGAAGGAGAGATTTGCACAAAACATACATTCATTTGTAACTGAAGCTTTGCACACTTTGCTTAATTCATTAGCACTCAATTCTTGATAAATTGAATATGCAAGGCTTAATCTTACAGCTTCGCCAAATGACGAACATGGCTAAAATACTAATTAGGAATTATTATACACTTGACATTTAAAGTAGATTGTTCACATAAACAGTTTTTTGTTCACATAAACAGTTTTATCATAGAAAAGTCTTTCCTTTATTATTAAACGTCATCAGAATAAGTTTTCCATAAAATATTTACATAGAAATTGAATATCAACCCCTCCCATACTTTCCCCCCACCCCTTGCCCCTTCCCTCTGAAACAAGTCCCATGTCCCTCTCTCGTTCGACGCACCCAGAACATGTATAAATTGTACTGTGTTTGTTTGTAATTTTATTACAACATTGTAGTCTAATTTAAAGGAACATATCAAAATTATCAAAATATCAAGCTTAAAATAAACGACGAGCTTAAAAAAGATCCAGAAGTGAAGCTGCTACATTTAAGTGCACACATTACTAAATCTCAATTTTTATTAATAGGTTCAAAAACAAATTTTTAGCATTAATAAATAAAAAAATTCATATGTAATCAAGTGTCTGAAAATTGTGAAAATGATGCGAAGAAAATTGAAGACGAAAAGAACCAATAATTTTTTCATTGTTTCTATTAGTTCAAAAAAAATTTGTTTACTTATTACTTATTTCACAAATAGTTGCAAGTCTTATACAAAAATATCCTCTGAGTAAGTAACATCAACAATAAGTTTTAACTTCCAAATCTCATATTGAAATCAAGAATACTCACCAGTGAATGACTGAATGTCATTGACAATGACATTCACAGGGGCTCGCACGCATTTATTTAGAATGAAGATATTAAAATATTCACTTATGTCAATAGTCTCACACACAAGAATTAATTTGAATTGACATATTAAAATATTCACTTATGTGCGGCAGTAGTACTGAGAACAGAACAACCAGACCACCTAAATAGATGTAAGGAACAGCATTTAACCTATCCATGAACATCATAAGATGCTAGTCTCAAGACAACCAGAATTGTGTCATGTGCACTAATAAATCTCAGTCATCCAACACTGAAATTTCCCAAGTAAAACATTTATCTGCTGTAATGCAATCATATTCCACACATAAAGGAAAAAATTTGACGCGTAACTGATGACAATCACATGAATATAAATCAAGGCCTACCCTGTAAAATTTGGAGTAGTGCAGTTGACAACATTATCATGCTCCTTTTCCATATCCAAGAACGGGCAATTTTCACAGCCTGACTCTCTGAACTGGATAAGCCATCAAAAGGGGTTATCATTTCTGAGTATCCAAAGAAAAGACAAAAGAGAAACAAGCATGACAAACAACACTTATGACTTGAGAGATAGGATACTGTAAAGAATTCATGAAAGTACCAAAAAGAGGTGACCAAAAAAAATAGGATGTAAAGATAACAAACATATCCGGTAGAAATTTTCCTAGTAAGTACACATTTAAACAATGCAACAACAGAAAAGGTAATTAAAATTTATCATGTAATCAATAAAAATCATAACATCAAGCTAAAGGGCTTCTTCTGGAGTCAATCATTATGTCTTTGGTACAATAAACTTTATTCGCTTAGTCTACTGGGAGCAAGTTTTCAAATCTTTCTACAACATATTTTCATACATTATTCAGCCCACATATGACTCTTTTCTTGCTAGGCATGCAAACAAGATGTCTTTCCTTCATGATTTTCTTAAATAACCAAAAACTCAAGTCCTCATGGTATACATAATGTAACAATCAAGTTTTGTACCAAGTGCCAAATGTTTAGAGTTGACTGATCCCCCTCATTCGTATCTTGGCATTTCTGGAGACTAGAGTAGTTTGATCGGAAGCTGAAAATGGTCAACTACATGAAGTATTTCATATCTAACCTAGCGTGCATCAAAACCTAGCTGAAAAGTTGTACAAGTCCATAGATCACTTAAATGCCTTGGTATTACTCCAACGATACCTACCATCATATCTTATGTCATTGTCCATATATATAACCAATATCCAAATGACATTTTCAGTAAGCCTGCATTAAGGCTTTTGTACTAGTGCCAGTGTGCTACCAATTTTTTCCTACTAGGCCTCCTACCAAGCAAATTCCCAAATATTTCTATTATATGCTATTATGTTGATAGGCCTAACACACAACTATATCTTAAATGGCATACAACTGCAGCGACCTTTCCTCAGGATTTCCTTAAAAACAGAGAAAATGGACTTTGAATTAACAAGTTTTCTCCAAGTTCTAGTTGTTCTGTGTTGGCTAGCTACTGTCCCATCGTTCGTATCTTTGTATTTCTAGACAGTGACACAAGTAGACAGTAGAGTAATTAAATTGGACAATGGTCAAGCACATGAAGTATCTCGCATCTATTAATGTTGATCGATTCCAAAGACTTAGAAAGTTTTGATTTTCCATAGTAATTCCGTATCATTATTTGCAAAAGTTGCAATCAGCAAAACCCTAATTTCCCAAAAAAAAGCACAGCATTGATGGTATGAAGTACGAAAACCCTAGCTAATTCAGTTGGGGAGGGGAGAGAGAGAGAGAGAGAGAGAGAGAGAGAGAGAGAGAGACCTGATCGTAGGTCTTGACGAGTCGACAGCGGAGACAAGCTCTGAGCTCATGGCCGAAGCTCGTCGGAATCTGAGCGAAGCTGGCCATCCTGTCCTCCTCCTCCGCCATGTAATCGCTTCTTTTGCTGCTCCCCATTGATTCAGCTCTTCCCTCTTCGATTTCTTCTCTCTTGTAAAACTAGGGTTCAAAGCCCCTCTTTGAACAAACACGCAGAAAACGGGCTCGGACTAGGAAGCGGGCAACGAATCAAGCTGCGGGTCTTTTACGAACTCACTTTCAGGTTATTTAGATATTAGTCCCTCATATTTAATAATTCCACAGTAGTCCCTCGTATCTCAATAATTTCTCAGTAGCCCCTCAAAACGTAAGGGCTCTTGCAATTTGGTCCCTCAATGACCAACACGCCCCCAAGTTTTGATTTCTCTCTTAAAAACCATCTTGTTAGGAAAAAGTTTATTTACACTTTGGTACTTTAAAATTTATACCTTCTTAACTTTACCCTAAAGTTTTTTGACACTTTGATACCCTAAACTTTACAATTTATTTTAATTTTCATACACTAAAAATTTTTCTGATACTTATGTTACAATAAAGTTTATACATTTTTTACTTTGACACTCTAAAATTATTTTTGACCCTTTGATACTCTAAACTTTAGGGTATCACAGTTAAAAAGTTCAACTTCGAAGTATCAAAGTTAAAAATATGGAACCTTTAGGGTACGAAAGTGACAATAACATTAAACTTTTGGGCATCATAGTGTGAAAGAAAAACTTGGGGTGTCAAAGTTAAAAGAGGTGTAAATATTAGGATATCAAATTGTAAATAGCCATTAAAAATATTAACTAAGGATATTCTGGTCATTGAGAGACCAAATTGTAATAACCCTAGGATTTGAGGGACTAATGAGCAAGTTCATAGATTTGAGGGACTAATATGGAGTTATTGAAGATATGAGGGACTAATATCTAAATAACCAGTTCGCTTTTAGTGAGGGAGGGATTGTTTGTTTAGACAAGGGTGATAATGTAACTTAAGTACTTTTTTTTAGAAAATACTAGGTGAGTTTCTCTCAAAATGTAAGGCTGCATTCAGAAACTTTGATTTGGATTTGAGAAGTTGATTTAAAATCAAGAGATTTTAAATTTAAGATTTGAAATCCATGATTTAAGAAATCTTTTGTTTGGATAGCTTTATTAAATGAAAGTATTTGAAATCTTTGGTTTCAAAATCTAGTGTTAGGATACCTTAACCCATCTTGTTTACATCAAATGCAATGGAGATGTGTAAAATAGTAACAAAAAAACACAAATTTAGCTAATTTTGGCGATGATAACTACATTTGCTAAGTTTTCAAATTCATTACCCACCATAACTTGCAAGACTTTCAGCAAAATGAAAATGAAGAAAACTCTATAAACATATCAGATATCTTACAAAAAAACATCTAAATAACACATCACCATTGCATATTTCACAGATATCCAAGCTGAAAAATACTTGAGGCTTGTTTCATATTTCACACCTATTCAAAGTGAGAATAAGTTGATATGAGAACAAATAAGTAACAATTCCATGTGTTATGCATTAAAAATGTAGCTATACAAACCTTGATTTCAACCCATAAGCCATACTCAAACAACATCCTATATAAACAGAGCAGGTACAACTGACAATTACATAGTTAATTTGATCTTTGATATACTAAGCTTGAAATTCTATAGAAATTAAAGGAGTGCCCGAAAAGGAAAAATAATAGAAGAAACTTCTGAAGAAGGAAAAAAGGAGGATGACCCTTGAATCACAGTCTCACACTTCTATACAACAAACGAGATCCCTTGTAATCTTCTTCCACGCCTGCAAACCAAAGACAAAATTTTACTTACAACTTTGACAGAACCTAGGAATATCATCTGAATCTGAATAAATATTAAAAAAAATTACCATGTTGGGCAAAAAAACTAAGTTATCTGAACAAGCTGGATTATGATTGTTAGTTTAAACCACTACAATATCCTACAATGTATCAATAATTTAACAAGGAGCTATTAACACAAACAGTAGAAGGCAGCAACTCTAAAAAGATGTTCTGATATTTCATGCTCTTAAACTATTTTAGTTCATAATTTACATCACTTGTGCAACTACTAAACTATTGCTGCCAATAGAAACTATTTCCCAGGATATTGATATTATTATGATAGATAAATGTGATCTCATGGACGCCAGCATTTTAGACCTTAACACCCCAATCCCCAACCCAATCTTTAAAACAAAGAACAAGAATAAGAAAAGAACACATACAAAGAAAAAGAAAAATACGAAGATGAATAGCACGTGAGAAGTGCCCTCCCTATAAATTACAAGTGAAACATGAACTTAAAATTACAAAGAACAAGTCTGCAAGTGAGAATTCGGAAAAGCTAAGATTATAATCCCTATTTACTATAGCACAAACAAATGCATAAACAAGACTACAAGTGAATGGCACAGAATGAGTAATAAAGAATTAGCAAATCATGCATGAATAATTACTTAGAAATAGCTATCTAGTTCTTAGGATCTTCATGCATGACAAACTAATAATAGTGTCAGAAAAAAGCATGATTTGTGATTTAACAAAATGAAGTGAGTTAACAACTAGCTCAAGATAAGCAACTCTGGGCAAGTTTATTGATGTAATGAAAGTAATCCACGGTGAAAAATTAATCAACACTTTCATCTTCAGACAATTTTATTTTAAGACTTTAGAAGTTGCACCTTATTTTTAGTTCTATGTTGATACAACAAAAGCTGAGTTACTAACAAATTATATACATAACATATACATATATCCTGAGGAAAGTTTAGCTTAGACTTCATAAGCTCTCAAAATGGGGAAATTATGTAATTAACCTTTAATTCTATGATCTAGCCTGGGCACTAAACTGGCCACCAAAAGACCTAGTTTGCGGTTCTGAGCATAAGAAAAATAAGCGAGATCAAAAACAGAAAGCTAAACAGGTGGTCTTCATCATGAAAGTGCAAAAAATAGGAAACGTTAATTCAATTACTTTTAAGTTCACATCTAAATATAAGTCATCCAAGTTGAAAGTTCATGTAATCACTCCATATACAGTCATCCAGTCCAAAACATCTATGCAATCATTCCATATAAAGTTGTAAATTCTAGGCTATCAAATAAAACATCCAGTCCAAAAGATTTCCATCCTCTCCAAGTATATACAATAAAAGCAAAATGATGTGTCCTGAGGTATCTTGCTCATAAAGACTCTGAAAAACTAATGATTCTAAGTGTGAGTATATGAGAAGACATGCCACAAGACATATGAGAAGACATGCCATAATGAAATGTGAAGTGGCCTAACTCTAGAGATATGCTGTTTGAAGCAACAAAGGTGGCTCAACACAACATCTAATAAAAGTTGAAACTTAGTCGTGTTCTCTCACTATTCCAGGTCAAGGTCAGCAGGAGAAGGCGGAGGCACAAAAAATAAAGAAGACAAAAAGAGAAGTGGGAGATGCAATCATAGAAGACCCTATTTTAGATATGTAAGTCACTGAAATGTAATCATACCGAAACTCCTCAATATATGAAGAAGGAAGCTCATCATCAGTTGCAGCTCTCACCTTTGTACAAACCTAAACAAATTCCAAAACTGGGAAGTAAATGACAACAGCAATATAACATATTATACCAATGGTAATTAAAGTGAATAAATGCATAGTAAGGAAGTGCTATAGAATGTCATTTTGGGGATCTAGTCAAGATTAGTACGAAGATGTTACAAATAAAAACTGAAAAATCTTTTGATTGAAACATATCTTAATACAATAGATGTATAAGCTTGAACTTTGACTTAGGAATTATTTGCTATGAAGTTATTCAATGCAAAACAACCATGCAATGTATACATCAAGTTGAAACCTTTACAGACTAAATTGTGATTATCAATATAAAGCCGATACAACATTGAAATATTGAGCTGAGAAAATGCTATTAAGGCTAATACACAGAGACAAGAGATTACTTTCTTGACATGATCCACTGTAGCAACCTGGACAGTCCTGGGATCCAAGTAGTTGCACTGATCAACTTCCCCAAACGTCAAAATGATTATCTTTAATCACCCAAAAATAGAAAAACAACACTGCGTTAATTAATTAATGAACTCAAGAGTCAATACATAATGCTGAAATTCTCTCCTTAAATAATTAACGAACTCAAGAATCAATACATAATGTTTCGTAAAAGAGGAAATCAAAGGTTTTAACACTCCAATCCTCTTTTATATGTCGTATAGATGAGCTTATAAGCTAGTTTGTCAAAAGTTGAGGAATCCGAGCTTTTTCTAGTGGGACTTCAAAACCGGTTTATTTGGGAGCGGGAATTTTGACAATGGAATCAGGCCCTTGATTATAGTAACTAGGATACCTTGCAGTCAATAAGATTTCACAAGCGATAATTAAGTGAGAAAATTGTATTGCTTTTTTTGAAGAAATAAACAGATCCGCAACCGGTTTCACCTCTAATTTACGAAAAAAATATCAATCTATTAGTTATACAAACATGCAATTTCGTGAAGAGAAAAACTAATATAAATGTCAATAAATTCATGGCGAGTGGGTGGCTAGGGGCTCTGTTTAAGCCCTCTTCGTTGTTCTAAAAAAAATCGTGGGCGAGTGCAACGTGAGATGACCTTCAATTGTTTTAGTCTCATATCATTACTTAATATGCATCACGTGCAAAGCACGTGTTAAAATACTAGTTTAAATAAGCTAGGTTTGGCCAAGTAAATGATTATTCTACCCACACAAGTATTATAAATTTTCATCATAAAAAATAAAAAAGCGAACAAATGCCCACATAGCTTAAAAACTTCAGAAAATAAGCTTCACAGACACCCTAAGGGCATCTCCAACAGCTTCTCTAAAATTTTCTCCAAAATGAAGAAGCAAAAGTCATATTCTCCAAATTATTTTTACACCAACTCCAATAGCTTCCCCATTTTGAAGAATCCCTTTTTTTCTCCAAAAATTTGGAGAATGCTGCAGATTTGGGGAAGCTTCCCCATTTTTTCTCCTTCATCCCTATTTTGGAGAATGAGATGGAGAATCTGTTGGACCAAAAACCTAACTATATTCTCCAAAAATGGGAAATTGGGAAGCTGTTGGAGATGCTCTAAGTCACAAGAACAGATAAGTCGGACAAGTAAATAGAAGCATTCTCACGTAAATTCTTTCAAAAATGAACAGCATCGGATGATTCGAATGCAAAAGTTGCAATCAGCAAAACCCTAATTTCCTAACAAAAAAAGCACAGCGTTGATGGTATGAAGTACGAAAATCCTAGCTAATTCAGTTGGGGAGGAGAGAGAGAGAAAGAGACCTGATCGTAGGTCTTGACGAGTCGACAGCGGAGACAAGCTCTGAGCTCATGGCCGAAGCTCGTCGGAATCTGAGCGAAGCTGGACAGGACCCATTGATTCAGCTCTTCCCTCTTCGATTTCTTCTCTCTTGTAAAACTAGGGTTCAAAGCTACAATGCCCCCTCTTTGAACAAACACGAAGAAAACAGACTCGGACTAGGAAGTGGGCAACGAATCACGTTGCGGGTCATTTACGAACTCACGTTCAGGTTATTTAGATATTAGTCCGTCATATTTAATAATTCCACAGTACTCCCTCGTATCTCAATAATTACTCAGTAGTCCCTCAAAACGTAAGTGATCTTGCAATTTGGTCCCTCAATGACCAAAACACCCCCAAGTTTTGATTTCCCTCTTAAAAACCATCTTGTTAGGAAAAGGGTTATTTTGCACTTTGGTACTTTAAAATTCATACCTTTTTAACTTTACCCTAAAGTTTTTTGACACTTTGATACCCTAAAGTTTATAATTTATTTTAGTTTTAATACACTAAAAATTTTCCTAACCCTTTTGTTACAATAAAATTTATACATTTTTTACTTCGACACTCAAAAATTATTTTTGACCCTTTGATACTCTAAACTTTAGGGTATCACAGTTAAAAAGTTCAACTTCGAAGTATTAAAGTTAAAAATATGGAACCTTTAGGGTACGAAAGTGACAATAATATTAAACTTTTGGGCATCATAGTGTGAAAGAAAAACTTGGGGTATCAAAGTTAAAAGAGGTGTAAATATTAGGATATCAAATTGTAAATAGCCATTAAAAAATATTAACTAAGGATATTCTGGTCATTGAGAGACCTAATTGTAATAACCCTAGGACTTGAGGGACTAATGAGCAAGTTCTAGGACTTGAGGGACTAATGAGCAAGTTCATAGATTTGAGGGACTAATATGAAGTTATTGAAGATATGAGAGACTAATATCTAAATAACCAGTTCGCTTTTAGTGACCGAGGGATTGTTTGTTTAGACAAGGGCGATAATGTAACTTAAGTACTTTTTTTCCGATGAAGCTAGGTGAGTTTCTCTCAAAATGTAAGGATAAACGGGAAGTGTAAATGTGTTTTCTAGCTTTCAAAAAATATTATGTTTCACATATATGAATGAGAAGTGAGAATGAACATTCTATATGCATCCATTCTCGTGTACCAAATGAGACGTAAAGGAACCTAGCCAAACAAGATTCAAAACGTTGACCACTTGGCCTGCCTCTGGCTAAAGGTTCCCCGTGTTGAGACAAACCAAATATGTGTAACACATGATTTTAAAAAAAATGAAACAGCTAATTATAAAAATTTATAATGGTATATAGACAAAAATGAGATAAAGTTTGAAGAGAATAAGTTATTGACTATTCTGACATACAATATTATAAATGTATAAAAATTGAATTCAGTTATAAATTCTTTAACAAAATCGTATTACAATGAAAGAGTGATGATATTGTGAGACAGTGAGCTCAAATCCTATCGGCAGCTAGACTAATCGGCTCATCAAATTCATAATTGTTACCATACATCTTGTTCAAAACATCATCAAATTAATAATTTTGAAGAAATTTATATATAGCTTTGAGTCTTCCAGAGTATGAATCAAACTAGTTTAATATGTTGATTTTTTAAACAGCTTAATAGCCATCGTTTTTTGCATATAAATAAAATAATGATTCAAATTTACTAATTGACATAGTTTTTTCTACATATAGATCATGTGACATGCAAATTACTGTGCTAAATTTTTTACATATAGATAGGGGTGCTAAACCGTATCCGTATCCGATGAAATATCCGTAACCGTATCCGTTAGGATACGAATATGGTTACTCAAATCTATAACCGATAGGATATGGTTATGGATATGGTTTTGTAGTAAAATATCCGTATCCGTATCCGAAATATCCGAATACATATTAGTCATACTCTTATGATAGTTTCGATTCTTAGATTAAGGATTTGTGGTTAATTTTGATGATCAAGATGACTAATCTTAACTATTTAGTTATAATGGACATATTAACGAACTTTTTTGTATCACATGAACTATGTTTTTCTCAATACTATCTAGTTTTCTCATATCTGTTTTGTATCCGCATGCATATCCGCTTATATATCCGCATGTATATCTGTAACCGTATCCGATTTTAGCGGATATGGTTATAAGTTTTTCTTACCGAGGTATATCCGTATCCGTATCCGTATCCGAGATTGGTAAGCGGATATGGATATGGTAAGCATCATATCCGAGCCGTATCCGGACCGAATGCACCCCTACATATAGATCATGTGACATGCAAATCACTGTTCCAATCGTCATATCAGACAACCTATTAGCATAGCTCACGATAAGAATTTTATTTCACCGTCTCATTTTATTAGTTTCTTGCTGTATAGTATTCACAATTTGATCATATGACCCAAAACTTCAAATTTTCCAAAGATTCTTTGATCTTCACTTTTCAATGTTTTTCACTCTTCAAAAATTTTTCATTCTTGTACATCGTTCTTAGACCCGGACTTTTGCACAAGACCAGTCCTCTATGCAGATGCACATCTCCACCGATCCAATCGATGGCATAAGAAACAATCTCGGATGGTATTGTAGACAATGAAGAAATCAGTATATGTCAGAACACACGATGAAGACGCATGATACACCTTTCCCTTTGTCTTAACAAGCAAAATAGCAAAAATGTAGAAAAAGTTCATGCTCTTACACTGGCTCTCGGCACGAGCTTAGCAGCAGCAGAGTAGAGAAGCTCATTGATGATGAAGGTTTTAGTTTTTTTCTTGTTCAGAGGCAGAAAATGAGTTGACACAAAATTATAATAAATACTAGAAGGATGCTAGTTGAGAAAAGGAGCTTTGCTTATTACAGTGCCTAGAATCATTTGTTCTATACACGCACTAACCTTTTTAAGGGTAAATTACACTTAAGTACTCTATTATTTACTTAATATTGCACACATATACCCTCGGCTGTAAAACTCTTCGCTTAAATCCCCTAGAGTTTCAAAAGTTTGCTCTTTAGTACCATTGGTTATGCAAACATGAGAATTTCCCCCGAAAATTCTCATTCAACACTCACATGGTATTTTCAAAATATTTCAACCCTTATTTTTGTTAAGTGATCTATTGTTAAACCTAGCAAATTCATATTTCGAGATAGACTTAAGATGCTTTTGAACTAGAATTTTGATTTGCTTAACAATAGATTTAGCAGGGAAAAAGGGTTGAAATATTCTAAAATAGCATGCGAGCATTGCATGAGGATTTTGCGGGGGAGTTATTACGTTTGCACTACCGAGGGTACTAAAGTACAACTTTTTAAAGCTTTAGGGTATTTAAGTGAATAGTTTTACTAGTGAGGGTATATAACATTGGGTAAACAATAGGAAATTCAGGTACAAGTTAACTTTTTCCAAATATCGTTTATTATATTATCTACATCATTGTCATCTCATTTTAGTCTTCTAGAACTGGGGAAGAAGAAGGGATACATAAATCTTTATGGAGTTGGAATATATCCAATAAATTCAGTTTTTTTTTTTCTAGTAGTGAATGCTAAGGGGATCCTCCCAACACGAGATGGACTTCATGAACGAATTGAATTGCAAGATGTATTGTTTATAACATGACAAAGATGAAACAATTTGACATCACTTTTGCTCATGTCCACAACTTTGAAAATTTTTCCTAATATTTGGATGGGCAACTTGGTGATCACGGAACAAAAAGGTACTTTCAAATACCCCTCCCAATCATATCAAACCTGTTTGAGATGCTTTTAACTATGAGAAAGGATTTCACTGAGGCCCAAAAGACATCCATCGTCGCACCTTTACCTCCCCAAAATTCAAAATTCCAGCATCAAGAACCCATCTTTCTCACATCATAACAAACCCTAGCCAGCTTCA